>NC_056594.1:5311041-5611041 GCF_018340385.1 Cyprinus carpio | reverse complement strand
ACACCAGGAAGGTTCAGAGGAGGGCAGTGTCTTTTGAGCTTGTTGTGTTTTCATTGAGATTGTGAGGAAGAAAAGGTGAATTACAGGCGTAAAAGTCACATGACAAGAGGCGGTGCTTCTGTGTCACTGTGATTGGCTGATCACTATGCACACCTATCATTTGCACAACTGTTCTTGGCTGGTTGATTCATGAATGACCATCCAGTCGGACAGCTTGACTTTTTACTAACATCTCAAACGACAAATAAAAACGAGCATAACATCATGACCTGTAATAAATTGCATAAAAATGCTTATTCATCAGTATTCATTATCATTAGCAGTAGTCTTCAGTCTTCAGCATGATGCTGTTTACTTCTGCATGAGCTGTTCTTGATTAGTATGAATATGAGAACTCTTTGTACGACACTAAAAGGCTGATAAAATGTAAATCTGGGGGAATGGATTTGACGGTAAATTATAACAGTATGAGAAAACAAACAATCAAAAACAGTCATATGGAAAGGATGTGAAATAAGATAAACTTTATGAACCGCAAACGGATACCACAGCGCTCACAGACACATAGTCATGTACTAAGAACCCAAAAGACCTTGAGCGTGATTAGATGACTCAGTCACAGAGAGGAAAAAGAAAGCTGTATGATGAGGGAGAGAGTCACAGAAGAGGGCTGCAGGAACACATTTGTGAGTCACATGCTTGTTTCAGTTGTATCTCACACATATTAAAGACAGGTAATGTAAAAACAGCAATGTTTTGATTTAGAGGGAGGGATTGTTTAGTTGTGTATTGATGTACTGTGTAAGTGCTGGTCAGAAGTAGTTATTCAGTGAGATGTCAGGTGTTTTCACTAGTTACTCGTTCTCTGCAAGTGAAGAAGGAAAAAGAGAGTTGTGTATGCTATGATTTGATTGGTATAATGAATTATAATGGCAATCAAACAAACATTTACAATAAGAAGCTGGTATGCGACGCCCTAACTTGCATTGTTTCTTAATTTTCTTATGCATTAACTATAATTATTAAGTTTACTATTAACTGAACTATACAGAATAAGGAAAAATTGCATCAATGAAGTATTTACACATGAGAAAATGGTCAGATTTTAGATTGGGGAGCAATTAACTGATTATTAATTATTATTTTTTACCTCAATAAACTCCTAATTTGCTGCTTATTAATAGTTAGTTGTTAAGTTTGGGTATTGGGTTAGACTAAGGGATATAAAATATGGTCATGTAGAAGGCATTAACATGTGCTTTAGAAGTGCTACTAAACAGCCAGTATGCTAGTAATATGCATGCTAATAAGCATCTAGTTAATAGTGAGAACTGGTCACTAAACTAAAATGTTACTGAGAAAATTAATAACATTTTTGAATTATTGTTGAGCATTAAGTCTTAAGCAAATTACTCATTTCTTGAAAGCTGTATGACTTAAATATGTTAAATTAAAGTAATTATTTACTTAAACATGTTTACTTAATATACGTTTAATGCTTAATATATTTTGTATTGTTTATCATTTTCAGAGTCTTGTATTATATTTAATATGAGTGGTTCAAAACCAAAGGTCAATTTTGTTATTATTGTTTAAATGAAGTTTTTACCTAAACTATGCCAAAAACCAAAAAATAGCCTATTGAATATTTGTTATATTCTCTCTCTCTTTCTCTCCCTACTTTAGCTGCTTCCATTAGGGGTTATCACAGTGGAAATATTATATTTTATATTTTCTATATTAATTGTATTTTTATTTTGTTTAATGAGCGGAAAAAGCGAAGTCAGTTTTTTTTTCATCAACCATCTAATGTTTAAAATATTATTTTGTTGTTGTTGTTATTTAAACAAGGCTTTTACCTAAGAGAAGCCAAAACCCTTCTTTCTCCTTTCTTTGCTTAATTGAAGTACAATTTTCATCAAATTATTATATATGAAAGGTGATAATTTTATTTAGTGTCATTAGTATTAGTATAAGTATGAGTATAGTGTCATTAGTGATACTATTGTATTTAGTATCATAGTCTCTTGATGTATTCTGGGGCTTTATGAATGAAACTACAATCTTTCATTTGGTCTATAAGGGACAATTTCTGCCAAATATTTTCTTATTTCTCTCCCACTCATTCACTTTGTGAAGCTCTGTAAATCGGCTTTATGTTTCTGGAGCTCTGCCCACAGCTCTTCGTTAATGTGTGTGTTTTTACTCCAGGTTTTCATGCTGCTATAATTTGGCTTCCTGACGTGGGACCTGTGTGCAAAGTGCATGTTTGTGTGAGCAGCTTAGTTTGTGAGTGAAACTGAAAATCAGAGAGCCTGTTTGAACAGGAGCTAATTAAAGTTGTAGATGGATTTCTGGTGATATAATATGAGTTTGATGGAGAAATGTTTCCTGGCAGCACATGAGAGCGACGTCTCGTTGTGTGCGGCCGGTCAGGTGTGTGGTCCACCGAATCCATTGTTAAATTTTCAGCTGGAACTGAGAGAAGAATCACTAGAAGATCTTGGTGTCTGTATTCACTCAGAAAATATATGAGTAGAGGAGGAAAGAAAAATAATGAAAGGAATCATGTATCATGATGTGACTACTTTATGCTCATGCATATTACCAAAGCTCCGCAATTGCTTTCACTGTCTCTGTTACACTTAGACAGACAGAATAAGCTGTCTGTTTATGGAAAATGCTTCAGTTCTCTCACTCTAAATGTGATTTTTTTTTTTTTTTTTTGGCATTTTTTGATAAACAATTATCAAAAATGGTAAGCACAGTAATAGAAATATATCTTTAATCAGTATATACTGCAAAAATGTAGTGATAGGGAGAAATAAGGGCCAGTAATGGTTATAAAAATAACTGTACTGAGATTTTTAGGTTTAAAATGTACTTGACGTGATAACATCTAAATGAATTGGTTTTATTGCAGTCAGCAATGACTATGACTGAATCATCCTGACTGTCATTTTCAAGAAAAAATGCTTCTAAATGCAACTACTGCACATTTTCCAAAATGCATTAAATTTTTATATATATGCTATTATATTATATATATATATATATATATATATATATATATATATATATATATATCTAATAATATATATATATATAAAATAAAGCAGTAATATTTAATATGAAAAGTAATTTTTAAGGGACAGGACAGGTAGAAATAGAATGTGTACATTTTCAAAACTGCACAAAAGTAAAATAAAAAGAATACAATATGCATTCAAGAACAACTTGAATGTCACGATCAACAGTATTCAAGTCAAATATTATATTTAATATAAAGTCCTCAAATGTAATTTTCAAGGATCAGGACAGGTAGAAATCACTCGAGATAACAGCTGCACATTTTCAAGACTACATGAAAATCCTAATATAATAAAAGTGTTTTAATTAAGGTGTGCAGCTCAAAAATGAGTTTTTCTGCAGCAGATGCTCCACAGTAACACTCGCATTCATCCTTTTCGGACAATCTTAAAAAATATGTGGTATCTCCCTCCCTTCCTTCCGTGTTTTCTCAGGCAAACCACAGCTCACTTCAGCGGCAACATAGCAAAATTGTAGATGCTGATTTCCTCTCAAAGGGATAGTGAGAGAAAAGAGGAGAAAAGGAGAGAACAAAGGGAAAGAAATGAAAAAGAGAGCGAGAGAGAAGCTCTGGTGTTAACAAATGACCTCTGTTGCTTGCTTTCTTCCTTTCTTTCACTCTCCCTCCCTCTCTCTTCCTCACAAAGTCCAGAACAACAACAACAGGAGGAGAGAGAGAGAGAAATGAAAGTAGAGAGAGGACTGTGGGTCTCTTTCTGTGTGCCCTCCAGTGGCAGCGTGAAGTTTTCAGTTTGATTGAAGGGCCCTTTTCTCTGCTGTGTGGTGTGAAAGCTGTCCTAATTGAATGATAAAGTGGCCCGAGATGGAGTCCAGTGAATAGGCAACAATACACAGCCTGTGTGTGGTAGAGGGTTTTTTTTGGTTCTCTTCCAGGCCACTCTCTCTCTTTTTCTTTCTCTCTCACTCTCTCTCTCTCTCTCTCTCTCGCCCTGCTGTGAGTGGGGGTCCCATTATCGAGCACTCTGCTAGATTTGGTCACATGACTCCTCCCTGCCCGCACACCCAGCCCCTCCCTCCCCTGCCGAAGAGTGGCCAATCAGGCGGCAGCAGGGATATTTCTCAGCGACCATGTGGTTGAATGCCCTCATTTAGCGAGCAGCTGACTCACAGCACATGTCTTTCTCTATCAAACACTTTGCCTGCCGGACGCTGGCGAGGGAGAGAATTCCATGTCCGTACACTTTCATCGTATGCGGTAAACAGTCCAGACTGGCTCTTCTTCGGGTCTAACTGCAGTGGGACTGTATCCGCTCTATTATGTTTAATCAGAGGCAGATTCATCTTTTGATTCGATCGCTAATAATATAACACTGCTCAGGATGCAATTATTGTCTAGTTCACTGGCGGGTCACTAGCTGATCTTAGAGGGTAACACTTTTAGTGTTATACCTATTACATGTTATTTATATTTATCTGCAGTTACTAGATCCTTTATTTTTATCATGTAACCATCCATTAGAGTTTGTTTATGCAGATGTTCTGCTGCAACTGTAATTTATATTAAAAAAAGAGACTAAATTTAATTTATAAATTAATTTTTATAGCACAGGTTTGGGTTAAGGAATCTTTGCGGTGTTAAAATGATTGATGCGATTTTTCCCTCAGATTAAAGACTTAAAGAAGATGGAATCCAAAGGGCAATAAACTAAAATAAAAAAATAAGATCAAACAAAAAACTGATGTGCCTCTAAGAAAATTCCACTCGATCCAAATTTGATTATTTTTGTCATCTTTCAAGGTTTCTACATCATTTGTAATATTCTTGGAAGCGGTTTGTATCGTCTATTGAAATTTTTTGTAAATTCACTAGATTTTTTGACCCAGCTCTGTTCAGTTTGTACTGTCAAATAAATGTAGGGATATATAATTGTTTATTTACATGGACAGTGTCTTCATGAATGTTACAGTAACTGTGTGCTGCTGCCTTGCTGGGGTCTGTTTACACATTAGCTCTTTCTCTCTTTAGCATACAGAGCTGATCTGTTAGGTTAGCAAATACAAGCACAATCTGAGAATTTGTATTTTGTGTTAATGAGTACATGAGATTAGTGTCAATTGCAAATTTTTCCCCTTAACACACAGACAAATATACCTGGAATTGTTTGGTATAAGAATAATGCACGTGTGACAATACACAGTAAGATTATTATGATAAAGAAAAATGAATACTTTTATTCAGCAAAGATGCATAAAATTGGACAGTTTTGTTACAAAATATTTTTTATTTCAAATAAGTGCTTTTGTGATTTTGAAATGTAGAGTAATTGTCTTGAGTAGGTCTGTTTTCCTTGAGTTGTTCTCTGTCTAAAGCAGGTCTTTAGCATGCCCATTTCTTGACTCTACTCAACTTCCTTACCATGCTCTTGTTGAACTTCCTCTGCTGCTAGTGCCACTAGCATTGCAGATCCTTCCTCTCATTCAGCTGTTGTCCACCTTGATGTCGTAAATGTCTGGTGTAGGTTGTGGAAAGTCAGTCTCATAAGTTTCAGGCATTTGTACCTGTTCAGCTTCATCAGACATTACAGTAGTCTAAGTTAACCATTGGTTTTCAGCACCCTGCACTGTAAGAGAAACGCTCTGACCCTTTTTATAAACCACTTTAAACCCTGTTTCCTGCTACACTATAAATGTGTTGCTGTCTTGCAGGTTTCCTCTGAGCCTTTCCTGAGACATTTATTTTTTTTTCATATAGAATGACCAACAAGGCTGTGCGCCATTCAGAGTTGAATTTAGTGTGCAGTTAAATTCCATTTCAGTTTTGAATGAATGGTTCACACAAGAGTGAAAACTTGTTGAAACTGTACTCACTCTCAGGTCATCCAAGATGTAGATGAGTTTGTTTCATAATCAGAACAGATATGAAGAAATTTAGGATTACATCACTTACCCACCAGTGGACCCTCTGCAGTGAATGGGTGCCGTCAGAACGAGACTCACAATAATCACAGTAATCACAGTAAACATCACAATAATCCACAGCTAATCAAGTCCATTAATTCATGTCTTGTGTGTGTTTGTAAGAAATATAACCATCAAGACATTTTAACTTTAAACTGTCGCTTCTGGCTAAAATCCACAAAAGTCCAAAATCCATAATAACACTTCCTCCAGTGAAAAGGTCCATCTCCTGTTGTCCTCTCATATCAGTTTTGAACTGTTCGCTTGTGAACGGTTCTTGTTCTGCGTATATTTCTCTCTGATTCAAACTTTTTCACTGGAGAAAGCAATATTTAAAGATGTTAAAAACGTCGTGATGGATTGGTTTATTACAAACAGCTTGTGAATTATTGTGATGTTTTTATCAGCTGTTTGGGCTCTCATTCTGCAGAGGGTCCATTGGTGAGCAAGTCATGTAATGTTAAACTTCTCAAAATCTGTTCCAATAAAAAAAACAAACTCAGCTACATCTTGGATGACCTGAGAGTGAGTACAGTTTCAGCAAATTTTAATTTTTGGGTGAACTATTCCTTTGTTAGATTTAAATTAAGGTAGCACACAGGATACACAATTGCAGTTGTAATGAAGTAGATAGACTTTTACAGAGGATCATCTCCTCCTTCTGTTCCTGGTGCAGTGCCAGGTCCATGCAGCCTTGCATCCATGTGCAACAGGTGTGAATAAACATCGAAGTAGTCCTATATAAACCTCCTGCTATAGCCTGCAAATCCTTGGAAGGACACGAGGTCCTTGATATTTCTGGGTCACGGCCAGGTAGTAAGGGTGGAAATCTTTTCAGGACCTGTCTCCACTCCATTCCTCAAAACCACATAGCCAAGATATTTGACTAATGTCCAACAGTATGGCATGTCTCAGTGGACAGTTACATTCTTTCAGTGTACTGAATCCTCAAAACAAGCAATTCTATATCCCTAGACAAACATGGCACTGGCAGAAGAGACTAAAATGTTTAAAGATTCATGCTGTTCAGCTCTGCATCAGATTGTTCAGTCACATTTGTCGGTGTCATGAAGGCAGATTTAATGTGGGTTGTTTTCACTAGATTTATCTTCACTACTTTTATCTACATCTATGAAATGGAAGCATTGACTGTGCCGAGGGACTTTCCTCAAAGTTACACAGCTATAAGTCTTTTATTCTCTGTCTGATTGTTTGATTGAACATCTGAAAGTCTACACCTAGCTAGCGTGAGAGCTTCTTTAGAGTGAAGTGCGTAATTATGTGGTCACTAATGTGTCACATAATATTTCTTTAAGGTGAGGCACAATTTGACCACCTGAACTTTCCATTTCTAGTTTCCAGTTGAGAAGTAAGCTGCACTTGACCCTCGTGACAGTTTTGACACTTGAGTAAGTTGAATGTGTTCAGTAAGATATGATCAGCTCATCATAGGGTGATAAGAGTTTGGCAATTACAGTTTGTTCACACGTTTATGCATGAACTTTACTCACTGTTCTTTATGTGCATTCCTTTTTTTCTTCTCACTTTCCGGTTTTGTGTATCAGAGTCTTGTCAGGTGCAGCTGCAGTACAGTACACAACACAACACACATCCTCTCTTGGGTTAAACATGGACATTGGTTAAATTGAGCAGAAGACCTACTAAACAGAAGAGATGTCACAGAGCGAGCTGTCAGTGTAAAGAAATGTGACAGGATGTTAAATGATTTCACTTAAATATTTAAGTAAACTCTATAGCATCATCTAATTTTTTACATTTTTCAACACTGTAGTTAGTTTGTTCATATGCATTACCATTCAAAAGATTTTTTCAAAGAATTCTCTTATGCTCACCAAGGCTGCATTTATTTGATCAACAATACAGTAAAACACTAATATTGTGAAATATTATTACAAATTAAAATAAGTTTTAATAAATTTAAAATGTATTCCTGTGATGGCAAAGTTGAATTGTCAAGAAACATTTATTTTTTTCGCTATCAGTGCTGCAATCAGTTTAAAAGAACGTTTATTGAAATTTGTTGTTAGTGTGTGTGTGTGTGTGTGTGTAAATATTTAAAAGCCTTTGCTGTCACTGTTGATCAATGTAATATGGCCTTGCTGAATAAAAGTATTAATTTCTTTCTGGGGGAAAAAATTGTTAATACACGTCGCTTTCTGCTAGATATGGCTAAGGTCTCTTTTTCAATGTGAGTCTGTGGAATTTTAATTTTTTTTTTTTAACAATGTTTTTGCCTGTTGTTTGCCAGGCAGAAGTCATTAAGTTAAATCACATCTCTCCTCAGCAGGGCATGTGATTTGAAGTTTCGTTCATGCCCACAGCACAAATCTTGCAACCTCATGAAGTTCAGTGAATGTCCATAGAACTGTGCATAGAACTGTGTGACAGAGTGGCTACTTTGAAGAAGATATTTATGATTTAAAAAAAAAAATATACGTACAAATAAAAGCTGTGAATACAAGTGTACTATATATAAAGGTCTTGGTATTCCCTACTTTATGGGTATCAAAGATCCCCACATTGAGTAAATTCTGAACTTGTGGGGACATATTTTGGTCCCCATGAGGAAAACAGCTAATAAATCATATAGAATAAGTTATTTTTTTTTGTTTGTTTTTGTGAAAAAGTTTTTGTGTGAAGGTTAGGGTAAGGGTATAGAAAATATAGTTTGTACAGTATAAAAATCAGTATGTCTATGGAATGTCCCCATAAAACATGGAAACCAGTGTGTGTGTGTGTGTGTGTGTGTGTGTGTGTGTGTGTGTGTGTGTGGGTGTGTGGGTGTAGGTTAATGTTGAATTGAGCAAGACTGAGGCAGCAGTCTGTTAACTATTTCACCGTTCATGTGAAACCCAAACCCTTTCAGCACATAGTGATCAAGCCACACACACGCACGCACACAAACACACACGCAGGCTAACAGAAAGACATTCTCCCCCTCAGTGCTCCGTTACACTCTATTGTGGGCACACACTTTTATTCAATTTTTTCCATAACATCTCCCCACAATAGACACTTGTTTTTTTTTTTTTTGTTTGTTTGTTTTTTTTATGACTGAAACGATACAGATTATTTTAATGCTGAAGTGTCTGATAATAATTATGCAATCTGATTTTTGTGTGTATATATATTGCATATATATATAATTTATATAAATTATAAAATTTATAAATTTTAATTTTATTTAATTTACAATTTTAAAATAATTATAATGCATCTAATAATAATTTGTATTTTCATCATCATCATTATTATTATTATTGTTGTTATTATTAAAAATAATAAATATAAAAATCGAAATATCAAAACATTAAAAATGTGCAACATTTACATTTATTCTATTTATATAATAATAATAACGATGATGATAATAATAATAACAGCAATAATCAATATTCCTCATTAATATATAATATTATTATTATATACATAGGTATTTTACATTTTTATAATTTGTATTATTATTTTGTAATTTATAATTTTGTGTTATTCTTAATAAGGTTTATTTTATTGTAATATACATTTGACACATGCACATATATATATATATATATATATATATATATATATATATATATATATATATATATATATATTATATATATATTTTTTTTTTTTTTTTTTTTTTTTTTTATTGCATTATCATTTTTAATGGTAACAGTTTAGCATAGGGACCGTACCAATTCTCACAGTTAACTAGTATTACTAGCATACTGGCTATTTATTAGTGCTTATAAAGCACATATTCTGCATCCTTAATCCCAATACCCAAACTACATTACTTACTATTAATAAGCAGTAATTAGGAGTTTGAGGCATAAGTTGTAGTTAATAGTTAGTTAATAGTGAGAATTGGACCTTAAAATAAAGTGTGACTTTTTAATAATAATAATTGTAATAAGAATTTCTACTTTATTCTACAGTTTTAAGTATTAAAAGTTCCTTCTTTTAAGGTATTTGTGCATGAAAAGGAATTTATCTGCATGCACACATACACATGCACACAATCACGCAGCTCAGCGTTTGTGGTGTTGATTGGTGGGTGTAGGTAGTGGGCTGGAAGACCACCCCGGGTTAGACGGCCATTGAAGGGAGAACAAGTGTTTTTAGCTCCGGGGAAAGAGAGAATAGTTGAAGAGAGAGCAGCGTCTTAATGAATAACTGCTCTGCCTCGGTGTCTTTCACCTCACGGCCTACGGGGAGTCCTCCCCCCGACACACACACATCGCTCTCTTTCTCTCCACGGCCCTTTTTTCTTTCTCTTTATCCTCATGCAAGGATTTTCATTGCACATCAGTACGGCAAACTCGTGGACCAGAGCTTTGTTGCCTACATCAATACGCACATCTTTATGTGTGTGTGAGCGAGGAGGGGAGCTGTAATGCATAGCTGATCTCTATCTGTCATCAGAGAAGCTGCAAGAGATTCCTTATGGAAGGGCCCCACCTCACTGCATCACAATTCATGCTTGTTCTTCTCTGATAATAAGTCATCAAATATCTGCACTGGTGCCTCTGGTGCAGACCCTGGTTCAACCAGAAGCTCAGTTTTACACACACAGAACAGGACTTGTGTCTGCTGAGATCTCTGAAAACAATTTGCTTTGAGACAAAAAGTGATATATGGCCATAGAAATTTGTTGACCTGTGTCTGTTTGTTGACCGAGTGAGATTTCTTTTATTGTTCTATTGTGGATGTGAGTTTGTAGTTTGTATATCAAATGTGGTGAGACCCTGAATATCTTTCTATTTCTACTTAGTCCTTGTAAGTTCTACCCAAAAACAAGCATACAGCATGTGCAGTGTAGTCTGATTCATGAACACGTGACTTTGAGCTGCTTCTTTTAATCAAATGTTCAGAAAGATTCACTGATTCCAACTGGTAAGTTAAAGTCAGTGGGATGAATGCTGAATCAACATGTGACATATTCACTGAACTGTATCTCGAACAGAAGAACTTGTGAAAACTGTGGGGCAAGGTTAAAAGAAACTAAAACTATATATATATATATATATTTATATATATATATATATATATATATATATATATATATATATATATATATATATATATATTTGAATCACTTAAAACTAATGAAACATTTACAAAATAAATATAATATAAAATATTTAAAAAATAATTATTTCAGCTAGTTGCCACGTTCAACTATATGTAGTAAAATAACTGAAACTGAACTAATGAAACTTAAAAAAAAAAAAAAAAACGAATTAAATGGCAAAAACTGAATACAATTACTAAACTAATAAAATGACTAAAACTGGAAAAAGTTAAAACTATATAGACATATAAAAAAACAAAAACACACCATAAAATTACTAAAACTGAAATAAAAATTAGTAAAGGCTATATAGACATATAAAAATGCATAAAACAATGAAAACACCATAAAATGATTAAAACTGAAAAATAGTAAAATGAACTATATAGACATACTACAAAAACTAATATAATGACAAAAACATGGCATAAAACTACTTAAACTGAAATAAAATTAGTAAAAACTATATAGACATATTAAAAAACTAATAAAATGACATAAACACATCCCCTTTAAATGTTGCTAATTTATAGTGTGTCATATCCTTATGAAAAGGTGTTATGCTTGTAGCTTTACACCACCATTAAAATAACAGTACTGTGTGAAGAGGCTTCTGAATCAAAGAAAAATCTAAATATAAAAACCAATTCAAAATATTACCAAAAATTATATTAAAAGTAACAAAAATATAATAAAATTCATCATAATCAATTTAGGACTAAAATGTGTGTGTGTTGTGATATGTAGTTAATGACTGAACTAATAATTATATATCTATGTTTTCATGATCCTAAAAGTCATCACAGCCAATATTATCAGTTTAGGACTAAAATGTGTGTGTGTTGTGATCATGTAGTTAATGACTGAACTAATAGCATGCCTATATATTTAGTATAGTAGGATTAAAGCATATATATATTATTTTTATTTAGGACTAAACTAATATATAACTATATATATCTATATATATATATATATATATATATATATCTATATATATATATATATATATATATATATATTACATCATAATACAACATGTGAAAATTTTATTAGATAATATTGCATAAAAATATAACTTCGCCTGATTCCAAGAGTGCTGATATACAGTCCAGCAGCACTGGGAGTTTTCTCTGTTTGTTTCACTCCACTTGTCTGTATTACTCAGCATTTCATATCGGTGTGTGTGTGAGCGGAGTGGAGCTGACTCTCACATCCTAAACAGCCTCTCTGATGAGATATTGTTTGGATTATGAATGTGTCTATATCACTGTTCCACAAGCACACGTCTGCCATCCTGCAGCGACTGTCATTTCTCTGACAGAGCGTCCGGCGGTGAGATGCAGAAACTGATCACGTTTGGAAAGAAATGTGAGGAATGTGTTCTGCCCTGCCACCAGTTTCAGAGCCTGTTTATGCAGGAATGTTATTTTTACAACTTTCACTCTCCCCTCCTCCTCGTCTCTCCTTTACTGCACATCCTTCGAAATACAGACGGGAAAGGAGGGAGGGGTGGGCTCTCCTGCAGTAAACAAAAAAAGAGCTAACTTTGGAGTTGATTGACGGAAAAACTGAAAGAAAGAGAGGTCTATTGTAAAGTGTTGCAGTTATCTGTAAACAAAAGGGTTGTTGCAGCAATTCCTGTTTTTTTAAGCGGCGCTTACGAAGCTTAACTTAGAGATTGTTTGTTGCTGACCGCATCTGAAAGAGAAAAAGAGAACTAAGGGAGAGAAGATACAGAGAGCAGATTTTAGTGTGCATATTTTCATGTCATTAAAATAAAATCTGCACTTGTTTGAAACACTGTTTGATTAGAGACGTCTAAATAGCAGTTCAGATGTTTCTGTGAGTGAGTAATTAATTTTTATTGGCAGCTTTAACTCGTAAAAGTAAAAAGTACAATTTAGAGGTGATTAAAAGTTTGCACAAGTTTACGATTAAAGGTTTAAGCAACACAACAGTTTCGACATCAGGTTATTTCAATTACTTGTGATGCCATGGTTCTAGTTTTTTTTTTTTTTTTTTTTTTACTTAAACTACTTTCAAGTTTTAACTGGTTTCTTGCAATGTAAATATAAAGCTTAAAGGATATTGTGTGTGAATATGTTTATATATACACTACTGTTAAGAAGTTTGGGGTTGATAAGATTTTTTTATGTTTTATGATTTTTTTTATTTTTTATGATTTTTTTAAGTCTGTGCTGCTCAGCAAGGCTGCATTTATTTGACCAAAAATTCAGCAAAAACAGTAATATTGTGACATGTTATTACAATTTAAAATAACTGTTTTCTATTTGAATATATTTAAAAATGTAATTCATTTCAGTGAAGCAAAGTCTTAAGTGTCACATGATCCTTCAGAAATGTTTATGCGGATTTAGTGCTCAAGAAAACCTTTCTTATTATTATCAGTGCTTATCAGCATGTTTTTTTTTTTAGACTTTTTGATGGTAGTGTATAATTTTTATTTTCACAATAAGCCAATAAGAACACATTTTTTAGACTTTTTGATGGTAGTGTATAATTTTTATTTTCACAATAAGCCAATAAGAACACATATTTGGGAAACAAAATCATGACAGGTATTGTTCACGTTTTTGTTACTGGTGCAGTTTTACAAAGAAATAAGAAGTAGCTCATCTAAAGCATCCTGTCACAAATATGCAATCGGGAAAAAAGTAGTTTAAACCAAAATGTTGTTTAATAAAAATAATGAAAAATACCAGTTGATTTTGGACTGCGTTGTTAATTTTAGCAGTTAATACTCCGTGTCTGTAACAGTAATTTTAGGAAGAGCATGAGGGAGAATGCTAAACGATTGACAGAATGAAAGAATAAACGAGTGATTGAGATATAAAGCAGAGACATTAAAATGCTCTAATAGAGAGAAATGTCTGAGGGATGCGGTAGGGAGTGGGGAGAGTGCGGGAGAGAGAGGAAGAAAGTTGGCACGTTGCCATCTGGCAGGATGCCTGCTGTTCTGGAGCTCTGTGTCACCACCAGGACTCCCTGCCAGAAGGGGTTTCCCCTGACTCACCTCTACTCACACACACACACACACACACCCCATTCACAGTCACGTCAACATCAACCCACAATGTGAACCCCACATACACTAGAGCTACATATAAAACCCGAAATATCTTTAACCTCTGATCTATCTCCACCATGCTCTGGCTTTCTGCCCTCAGATCACCTGCTTATTTCCATTTATGTGGAAACCAAAAAGCCTCAGGGTTTCATCCTGTCTTAAAGTTGTGTTTCGGCATTCACAAGGGGAATCCCTGAGGAAATCAGAAAGGCATCTGGCAGCGATGTCTTTAACTCCAAACATGCCTTTTCCTGTTATCCAGCGCTTGTAGCTTCTGATAGCCAAAATCAGACTTAAAGCAAAACACCCCTTCAGCTAAACACCGGCATGTTTGCTCTGTCATTGCTCGGCCGCAAATTAGTTCAGGGAGGGAACCCGCTTTAATTGCCCTTTGTTTGTGAAGCCTGTTAATTTTCTTTTCCCTCCTTTTTTCTCAGGCGTCATTAAGTGGGGTCCGTGTGTTGGCCAGATGTCTTCATGCTACAAGTATATTGCGAGCTTTTTTCAGCGTGAAGAAAGGATGAATGAAAGGGGATGCAGATAGTGCTGTTTACTCTGTGGCGTTTGTGCACCGCGGGGGTCAATGGTTATAAAATCAATGGAGCGGAAACGTTTCTTGCTGACTTTTCAGATTTATGCGGGCAGTTTTGAATGTGTTTTTTGTTCTGAATTACAAAATGGATAGTTCCAGTCATGCTGTTGAAGAACACAATATGCTAATAGCTATGATGCTGAACATTTCTTACCTTCCTACTGTGTATATCACTGTTCGGCACCCGATAAGCCAAATATTAACCTTGTTTAACCCATTTTTGGGTCATGACCCACTAGTGTAGGATCACTGTTCAAGCAGAAGGATAGCTGTTTAATATCTTTTCCCTCATAAAATAAAATTTTCATTAATTCTTTCATATTTCAATTTAGATATGCATTAACTATTTTAGAAAAGCTATAAAGCACTCAAGGACATGAGACTGTGCTGTTTTGTGAATTTAGTCACTCAGTGGCATAGTGTCTAACAAAGTCATTTTACCACGGCTGTATTTACAATAGAACACAACCTTGAATGCAGTAATGCTTAAAATACTCAGTTTACTCAATGAAAATGAATAATTAAAAATAAAAATTGTCATAATTTATTCAACCTCATGTCATTCAAAACCTGTATGACTTACTTTATTTTTCTTCTGTAGACTTTAAGAACTTTCTGAAGGACTTTTCCAGAAAAATTACATAAAGCTGAGTTTTAATATTCAAGATGAAAATGACTTCTTATGTGGAATACAAAAGAAGAGATTTTGAAAATATCTCTCTATTTATTTATTTATTTATTGTCCATAGTATAGAAGTCAAAAGTCACCATAGCTGTTTGGTTACCAGTATTCAAAGTATTTGGTTAATATTCTTCAAAATACCTTCCTTTGTGTACCACCAAATAAATAAAGCCATAAAGGTTTTAAACGACACCAGAGAGAATAAATGACAGATTACAGAATTGTTTATTTTGGGTGAACTATCCCTTTAAATGTTGCAGTTGTGCTAGTATTTATAGTGTCATATACTTTAGAAAAGGTGTTATGCTGTAGCTTTATGTATCTGTTCTGTCATGTTGCTGGTAGAGATCTTCAGTGGAGTGTTTTTGGATGGTGTGATGAATTGTTCTTTAGCAATCCTACCTCAATAGAACTTTAATCTGTTTATTTTTCTTTAAACCCACATATGTGCCCACTTTAACCACAAGAATGGCACACTAAGGGAGAGGGAGTGAAAGAAAGCAAGATAGCTGTGCTGTGTGTTTTTGTTGGCATCAGAGATGGAGGAACACCTTTGTGTTTATTAGCTAGTCATGAGCAAATAAATTTGTTATTCTTGAGCTGTAGGTTTCTGTGAGTGGATTGCTCTCCTCACAGTCACTCACTTTCATTATTGCATGAACTTTCGTTCTTTCTCAGGTTTGTGAAATTTTTAGTAAAATATGGTCTGATTCTATGTTTCATGATCCTAAGTCATCACCCAATATTATCCAGATTTTGTTGTATGACTCAAGGGGTCAAGGTTTATCTGGCTAGCATGCTGGTAGATTCTGTTACTACACCATTTTATAGGATTAAAGCATCTTTCTTGAACGATATAGCATTCAAAGGTTGCTGATTTTTTATTTTTTTTTATTTTAAATTCATAGTTTTATTTAACAGGGATGTATAAAACTGATCAAAAGTGACAATAAAGACGTATTTTACAAAAGATTTCTGTTTTTTCACAAAAATATTAAACCACTTAACAGTTTTTCAATATTGGTAATAATAAGAAATGTTAATTGAGCAGCGATTCAGCATATTAGAATAATTTCTGAAGGGTCATGTGACACTGAAGACTGGAGTAATGATGCTGAAAATTCAGCTTTGCTATCACAGGAATTAAATAAATTTTTAAATAAATTAAAAAAAAAAAAAAAACAGTTTTTTTAATTGTAAGAATATTTCACAATATTTCTGTTTTTACTGTATTTTTGATCAAATAAATGCAGCCTTGGTGTGCATAAGAGACTTCTGTAAAAACACAAGAGATGATTTTACACACGGCAGACTTTTGATTGATAGTCTGTTTATACATCACGTTATATCATAGTATAGGATCAATTAAAAACTGCATCTGAAAGTACCATGCCCATGAGCAAAGATTGTGGCACCCAAGCAACTGCCATTGAATTAAAAGGAAATGCTAATGGATAGCTTTCTCCATGCATTAATGACAACTTTAAAGGGACAGTTAACCCAGAAATGAATTTGCATATAAAAAATACATATCAAGATTTGAGAGCTGTGACTTTAAAGAATTTTTAGAAGTAATTTCACAAACTTTCATGGATTTCCTCACTTAAATCTATCTTATGACTGCAAAGGATTTAAAATATAGTCCGTAGGAAGTTAAATGGACCGTTTTTATTGTGCATTTTTGTTTATCGTCCTTTTTGGTGCTAGTCATCCACTTGTCACTGTGAGATTCTTTTGAAGAATCACACAGTGCACTTTACCACTTCCCTTAGCAATTGTGAAGAATGAAATGCACCAATCAAATCTGTTCTAATGAGACAAACACAAGGCAGATGAGGTGAGCTGCCCTGCTGTAACGGTCAACCGCAGCGGGGCTAAGTATAGCAGCGTTTCCCTGTGTTTTTGCCCAGGCTGGTGGATGTGTTTAATGAGGATGGGGGCAGAATTGGTGCAGATTGTGGCCACATCCCGTGCTGGTAGCCAGGGCCAGTGCAGTGTAACTGTTGATGGTTTGGCAGGCCTTTACCTCGGTGTCAGTAGGGTGGGAAGGGAGGGCAGCTTTCCGCTCTTCACGACCCCCGCTAAGATTTCTGTACAGTCCAAACGGACACTGTTTGAGGAAGTGAAACCTGTCCGTCACAGCGAGCGCCACAGAGAGCACCGTGTGGGTGGGGTGACAGAAGTGTGACCAGATAGATTGCCGAACAGCTACCAGTGTTTAAAAAAATGCACTTGAAAATAAGCACGTGTTGATTTGTACCTACAGGTCTGAAATGATTTGGACAAAGTGCACATTGTGGTTTTTCACCGGCCCTCAGGTTAAAAGTTGTCTTTGTTTGTGTTTAAGCCCCTGAACGTGAAGATAACACACACACACACACACACACACACACACACACACAGACATACTCTCTGTCCCCCGCAGGTCTCATATCTGGCATCTCCTGTTGCAGTTGCTCCCCCTTCCTCTGCCTGTCATCCCTTGTCAATGTGGTCAGTAAAGCATGACTAGCCATCCTCCCCTCTGGAGTCTGTGTGACTATCACTGACCGAGAGCTCCTCCCTCCTTCCATCCCTCTCTTTCTTTCTTTTCTCTCTCTCTCTCTTTCTCTCCTTCCTCTTTCCTTCCTCTCTGACATTCTTTTCTCTCACTCGCTCTCTGTGCCATCTGTTGCTTTGCTTAACTACCACACTCTCATAATCTCACTCGTCTCCCTCTCTCAGTATGGTGAACTCACAGGCTATTTTTGGTAACTGAACTTCTTTTTTTCCGGAACACGTTGAGGGTCGTGTGCCTCTGTGTTAATAAAACCCTCACAGACGTGAGACTCATGAAGACTGAGACTTGGGTTCGCTTAGCCCTGTCTGTTTATCTGCTGAATAAATCTCTCAATTACAGCGTTGTTATTGGTTTCATGTGTCTTGTTTATCTGTTATTTTCTAATTTGCCAAAGGACTGAGTATATTTGATCTCGCCCATAAGTGAAACTGATGTCAAAGGAAATATTTTGACATTTATTTTGTGATTTGAGTGAATAGATTCTGTTTATTTGAGTCCAGGACAGGTGAAGTTTGTTCATGTGTGCAGATCAAATCAAGTCATCTTTCTTGTTTGTAAGTCCCTCCCCCCTGGTGGAAGTTCACCAGAAGTGCACTCACTGACCTTTTGATGGGCTCTCTGATTGGGTAGATGTTTTGCAAACATTTGCATTTTTAAAGTAGGCAGTCCTAATTTCAGCTGAAATAATTTTTTTTGTGTGTGTGTAGCTCCATAAACACACATTCAAGAAAAGGCACTCCAGTTCATTCTGTCTCTAAATATTTTGACAATTTTCAATGGAAATAAGATATTTAAGGTTTTATGTACTCTTAATATTCTCTCTGTTTCTCTCAGTAATAGAGTATTTGCTGGAGTCAGTATTCAATCTGTTATATCTATTTCAATAAAATATGTGTAATACTGCAACAAGAGTCATACTCACAGTACATAAAAGATCTTAAGTTAAACAAAATGAGTTACAGCATAGAAAATGATTCTGCCAACTTTGTGTAAGCATCTTGTAAGCTTTACTCTTATTGATAGTTTAAATCTAGTTGAAAAAAAAGATTTATATTTATAGAAAACAATTCTGACAACTTTCCTCTTTTTATAATTTTTAAAGGTGAATGTAGCAATGAGAAAATAGCATCAGGGCAGAATCAGGACAGAATTTATTCATGCTAGTATTATAGCCCAAGAACTGATATTTTGCACTAAAATTAGGTTTTTTAAATTACCACAGTATTGTGTCCAGTGTTTTGATTGTTTAGAAGGTCTAAATTTACCATATGGTTATACAAAAAATAAATAAATTAATTAAATTAAGATTTTATTTCTCCCCCTCGCTGTACTATAAGTCTTCTGAAGAGTTTTAGTCACTTTAGGACGTAATAAATTTATTCTTCAAAGTTTATGATACATAATATACAGAATTTAAAACTAATCAATATTAACCAAAACCACTTTAAGTGTCTTTACTATGTACCAAAAAACAAAACATAACCAAAGTAGTTATTGTGTACATGCATGTTTTGCATTGTACTTAAATTTAATAATATAATTATAATTTCACTTTTGAACCAACTTCTTCCACTTAATCCACCCTTAAAACTAACCATACAACTAAACCTGTCTCTAACCCTAAACTCTATCCCTCCTCAGTAACAGCGTTTTATAATACAACATGTACACAATAAATAAAAACTACACAAAAATCTATACAAAAAATAAGAAACATTAAAAAAAAATTATTTGAATTACTTAAATAGAATGAAAGCAACACTCAAAATTCAGTTGAGCGGAGCTAAATATTTTAATAGATAATCATAAAGTGGTGGTGAATGTGCCCTTGACTTTGCAAAAAATGCCTATTTAATTTCTGTGGCAATGTGTGTTCATTTCTTTGGGCACAGATTTCTTATATATTTGTCTATGAGCACTGTAACAGTGTATTTGACTCTGTTTGTGACCTTGAATTAGCTGTTCTCTCACTCTCTGCCTTCGGCCAGAAAGGGTTAAACCTGCACACAGGAGGCAGCATGGTGTACACGGTGACCTCTGACCCCCAGGCCAGAGGAATGTGAAAACCCTTTAATCTCAAAACAAAACCTCAGACACACTCATGCAGCCAATATGGATGGCCAGTTCCCCCCTCTGTGGCAGCATGAGTTTGTGTGGCCTAAAGAGAGGATGGTCATATATAAACTCCACATCCCCATTAACTGATGTGTCAAACTCTAATGAAACGCTCAAAGACTGTTCAGATTACCTGGATACACTCGTACGCAAAAATGCTGGCCGCTTTTTAATGGGTAGCTTTTGGATAGTAGTGTTGGGAATAGGTTGGATTTAGTGTCAGAATTGCAAGTCAGTGTTTATTTGAGTGTGCATACAGCATGTTAGATGTGCTGTGTGACGGATGGGATGTATGCATGTGGAATGTTTGCGGTGGAGAAGCGTGACAATGGCGCAGGGCTCCCTGGAGCAGCTGAATGGAGTAGTCTCACCCGCTGCACCCTCCCCGCTGTGTGATGACTGCAGCAGCGCCACACAGCTGTCACTTCCTCTTATCCACATACATATGGATAAACATACTCCTTTAAAGTCAACATGAATTGACATTTGCAACTTGTTTACTTCTGTAATGCGACATATTTCTGAATAAAACAAGATAATCAGTGAGTAAAAAAATATCTTGGATAAAGATACAGCAATATTGTAAAATGGTTACAATTCAAACAAACTATTTTCTATTTTAATATATATATATATATATATATATATATATATATATATATATATATATATATATATATATATATATTATATATATATATATATATATTTTTTTATTGGCTGTTCTTAAATGTTATGTATTCCAGTGATACCAAAGCTGAATTTTCAGCAGTCATTATTCCAGTCTTCAGTGTCACGTGATCCTTCAGAAATCAATCTAATATTCTGATTGGCTGTTCAGGAAACATTTTTTATTATTATCAATGTTCAGAATAGTTGTGCTGCTTTATATTTTTGTGGAAACCAAGCTGCTTTTTGTCCCAGGATTCTTCGATGGATAGAAAGTTAAAAAGAACAGCATTTATTTCAAATTAATCTTTTGTGACATTATAAAAGCCGTTGCTGTCACATTAGAGCAAATTAATACATGCTTGCAAAATAAAAGCATTGATTGTTGACCTCAACAAATTAATTAACAAATAAATACTCAAGTATTTTATTGTTTGGTTATGAAGTCTGGTGTGTAACAGGAGTAACCTGTGTTTTTGCAAGTGTTTACATTTTAAGCTCATGTGACTCTTTGTTTTTGCCACATTATAAACTGTGTGGTCAGCAGGGAGCAGGTGGATTTTGAACTCTAACCAAAATGGCCATTGACTAGAGGATAACTCATGAGCAATAGAGAGATTAAGAAAAAAACAATACTCTGTATCATAACAAATACCGATCATTAATTTTAAAGCAAAGTGATGCATCCATCAGCAAAGGGATGTTAATGCATAATACCCCATACTAATGTTAAATGTGCAATACTTAATACTAAAGCAAAGTAATGTAATAGTCAGTAAAGGGATATGAGTGTATCACTCACTACCAAAGCAAAGGACGTATATTAATGACGCCCCAGGATACTGATGTGCCAGGAGCATGAGAAGGGTGTTGCTGTGCTTAATAATTCTAAAAGAATTATGAACATTATTTATTTGAACACCAGTGGACATGTTATCTTGCCAAAGTACACCAATATATAATATTCATAAACTCAAGGTCTTATAAACCATAATAAAAGTGGTAAAATTGTTATTTTACCAAGGGGTAATAACGTGTGATACTTGTGTCATGGGGTTTTACTTAAGTATACATTTTTCTGTGGAACAGGTAGTGCTATTTAAGGGCTAATTTATTTGTCATCCCTAGAGGCAGCTTTGTGTCTGGGTTTGCTTTAGGATTACAGGAGTCTTACACGGTTTCATAACACTGGAGTACATGCACACACATGCATGACAGAACATGCATGGACACACAAAGATTACTTTGTGCACCTCAATTGTTGATAGGGTATGGCAAGAGAAGAACTGCCAACTGCTGTTACTGCCAAGTTTATTAACAGTTCTGTACATTACTGCCCTCTAGCTAGCGTAGTGGCACAGGAAACGGTTTAAAATGGTTACGGTATGCCCACAGGCAGCTGCACATTTTACCTTCATGTTGATATAAGCAACCCGTAATGTCAAATAAATAATGCTTTTATTGTTGTAAATTATATTAGAGCTTATCTGTCTGTTGATCAACCATGAACATGAAACATTTATTGATCTTGATTCATGTAAATATTTATTCATTTTTATTTTGATTTATTAACATGTTTGGAATACATAAATATTGTTTGTTGTCAATTCTTAATGAAAATAATGGTAAAATATACAGCTTGTGAATTTAAGTACAATAAATTTATCTTAGAGTATTGTGTACAGTTAGATGAAGTTAACTAATGTTAACAAACCTTGTTGAAAAGTGTTACTTTTAAATATTTGGAAAAAAATGAAATCAGATATTTGAAGTGAAACACTAATCAATGATGTATGTCTTATTTTTTTCTATGAAAGGGTGAAGATAATGATGAGCACTATCGTCATCTACTCAGCCTCAGTCATGGCAGGTGGGACTGGATGAGAGCGTGAAGGTAAGCAAAAAAAGAGAAAAAGCACCTACATTACAAGTTTTCAGCACATACAATTCTCCCTGTGTGTAAGAAAAAGGTATAAATTGACATGTTTAAAAATACCTGCTGTTTATTTATTTATTTGTTGGTCACATGTTGTACACATAACAGACAATTTAGGAGCCTGCATCCCCTTAAACATCGCTGCGATTTCGAACCAGAGCCTGGAAGTCAGGGCAGCCACGGCCGAGTTTCAATGGCAAGGGCAACCTAGGGCTGCCATGGCAGCATCTGCCACCAATGCCCCACACCATATTGCCACACTGACGCTGGAGGACAAGGAACGACAAGGCGCCACCAAAGTGTTTGGAGGTCCCGCTGCAGGGAGGACAGAAAGAGAGACAGAGAACGAGAAAGAGAGGGAGAGGGAAGGGAGAGGCAGTGGGAACGAGTGTTTGGTGTGCGGTGCCCTCTTCAGCTCAAAGGATAAGCTCCGGCTCCACGCGTTCTGTCACACAGGAGAGAAACCTTTCCACTGTTCCCAGCCCCATTGCCCTAAGGCTTTCAGCTCCAAATATAAGCTCTTTAGGTAGGTGCTACTTGCATGTAAAGGCCACAGTATATTTCAAGTGTAATAGAAGAAATCATTTTTGTAATGGTGGGAGTGCTCTGGGGCTTTACCTTCTTTAACAGTGTGATCAGACATGAGTGAAAACATGAACTTCGTCCCTATGATCAGATGCTGCTCTTCTCTCATCTCTGTCATTTTTGTTGTATGTTTATTTAGTTGAGAAGATAAGTGCACAGGATTCTCAGCTAAACCCCACTCTCAGTAGCATGGCTAGCATTGGAAATTGCCGTTGCAAAAAAGTGAAAAAGAACTTCACCACGAGTACATTGTGGCCTGCTTCTGGAGTATCCAAATGTTCCATATGTATTCATAGTACCCTTAATTGAGTACATCAGCTGCTTTGTTCTGGGTTAAAATTGTATTAAGTATAGTACAGGAGTGTAGTCCAGTCCTGTTCCTGAAGAGCCATTGTCTTGCAAAGTTTAGCTCAAATCCTAATTAAACACATCTGAACAAACTCATCAAAGTCTTGAGGATTACTGTAAACTATAAAGGTAGGTGTGTTGGAGCTAAACTCTGCAGGACATCTGTCCTCCAGGAGCAGGTTTATACCACTAATATAATAGTTTATACTTTGGAGAAGGGGTGTCCAACCCAGCTACTGGATGGCCAACTTCTTGCAGAGTTTAGCTACAACCTTAATTAAATACAATTGAACCAGCTAATTAATGTATTAAGGATTACTAGAAACTTTCAGGCAGGTGTGTTGTAGCTGGTTGGGGCTTATCTATGCTGGAAGGTTTTTATCCAGGAGCAGGAGGTGTCCAGTCCTGTTTCTGGAGGGCCACTGTCCTGCAGAGTTTAGTTCCAACCCTAATTAAACACATCTGAACCAGCTAATCATGGTTTTACTACGCATACTAGAAACATCAGGCAGGTGTGCTGAGGCATTTTGGAGCCAAACTCTGCAGGACAGTGGCCCTCCAAGACCAAGTTTGGACACCTCTACTTTAGAGTGTCCCCTTGCAGTCTGACATGAGCATAATGAATACAACAAGTCAGTTAGAAATTTCCAATGTGTAAATCTTTAGCTAAAAACTATTTTTGTCTCCTTTGTAGGCATATGGCCACACACTCCCCACAGAAGACTCATCAGTGCTCATTTTGTGAAAAGATGTTTCACCGCAAAGATCACCTGAAAAACCATCTGCAGACTCATGACCCCAATAAAGAGGCATTTAAGTGTGAAGAGTGTGGCAAACACTATAACACAAAGCTGGGCTACAAGCGCCACATGGCCATGCACTCTGCCACAGCCGGTGATCTTACCTGTAAGGTGTGCTTGCAAAGCTACGAGAGCACGCCTGCACTTTTGGAACACCTCAAGAGCCACTCAGGCAAGTCTTCAGGTGGTGCCAAGGAGAAAAAACACCCCTGTGACCACTGTGATCGTCGCTTTTACACACGAAAGGATGTTCGCCGACACATGGTGGTACACACGGGACGCAAAGACTTCCTGTGCCAGTACTGTGCCCAACGTTTCGGGCGGAAGGACCATCTGACGCGGCATGTCAAGAAGAGCCACTCACAGGAGTTGCTGAAGATCAAGACAGAGTCTCCAGATATGTTGGGTTTACTTGGGTCTGGTTCTCCACCTTGTGCTGTGAAAGAAGAAATAAGCCCTATGATGTGCAGCATGGGACCCACCAAGGACTCAGTGATGGCAAAGCCTTTCCATGGTGCCACCCATTTTCCCATGGGCATGTACAACCCTCATCATCTCCAGGCCATGTCCAATCCGGGTATGGGCCACCATCACTCACTGGTTCCAGGGTCTTTATCCACTGCCATGGGAATGGGTTGCCACATGGAGCCCCCATCATCACTGCACCACCATCACCCACATCATCATCACCATCACCACTCTCACCATCATCACCACTCCCCACCTCCACATCAGCAGCAGCCTCCCCTACAAAATCAGCAACAGCAGCACCCTCAGCCACCGCCCAAGTACCAGCTCGGATCTACCTCATACCTGCTGGAGAAGCCTCTGAAGGTGGAGATGGAGAGTTTCCTGATGGATCTACAGAATGGACTCCAGGTTCCTCCACCGCCCTCAGCCGACCCTCACTCAGCAACTTCATCCAATAAGGAGGGTATGGAACCTTCGGCAGGATTGTCGGATGAACTTTGCGGGGAACCACTCATGTCCAAGAGCCCCGCTGTCATCGAGTCTTTGTGTGCTGCTAACATGGACTTTTCACATCTGCTGGGCTTTCTTCCACTCAATCTGCCACCCTACAGTGCCCCCATGAGTTCAGGAGGACTGGTAATGGGTTACTCCGCGCCCTCCACCATTTCTTCTTCCTCTTCCTCATCATCGTTAGCATCTTCGCATGCTGCTGAACCACATGCTGCCACAGCCACAGCTGCAGTGCCTCTTACCTCTTTGCAACCTCAACCTCAGGAGCAACCAGGCTCCGGTGGGGGTCTCAGTCTTGGGTCTCTGCACCCACTCCCACCAGTGTTCAGCTCTAGCCTCAGTACGACCACTCTGCCTCGCTTTCACCAGGCCTTTCAATGAGGTCCCCACCCCAGCCTGGCCTGCCACAGGGCCTCAGGGCAGAGGAGCATTAGTGCTCCCCCTAGGGGTGGGGAGGTAGAACACTTGAATCCTTTACAAAAGCGCACAACAGCTTTTTAATGAGCCTGGAGGAAAACAAGCATATGAAATATTATGGAGCTTTTATTTAGGCTGTCTGAATTTTAGCTATGATTTTTTAAATACCCTTTTGAACCTCTCCCACCATCCCCGCTCCTACAATTTTGTAGTTAGACAGCAGCATCAGTAGGCCGTAAGGCATGGTACTGCATACTTTATAAAGTAATAATATTAGTAGAAAAAGATTAATGTAGAAAAGTTAATCTGTCTTTGAGACTCTGAAAGACTAGTTTGAAGTGATATATGAATTTAGTTTTCTTTTCCAAATGTGAGGCCTGACTTTGCTCTGTTGTCTCAATTCTGTTAAGCTTAAAGTCAGGTAATAGTTGGTTGCCCTTAAACTAAAACCGTCTTCATGGCCAGGAGTGGAAAAATTAGTGAAGGAATGAAGGAGTAAAATTGTTTTTTTTTTCATACCTGATTCAAGACTCAATCAAATCCCTATTATTACAAATTCACATCAAAATTTCAAAAGCAGTTTAAAAACAAATACTGTGTACCTGATTAGATGAAAATATAATCTAAAATGTGTTCTTCCAGGGTTTTTGGTTACAAATTTACATTTGTTGGAATGGTCAGTAACTAGTTTTTTATGTCAGAGAAGCAGAGGGACACTTTGTTCATTTGGTACAATGTGATCACTGACAGAACTAAAACTAAAGAACTAAAGAAATTTAACATTAAAATCTTACAGGTTTACAATTTATCTCAAAAGAAGCACTTTGTTTACAGCAGAAGGCACTTGACCTCTTTGGGTTGCCAAGGTGACCCACTGAAATCCCCTTCCTTTCCCCACTCTACCTTCACACTTCCTGAAAAGAGACTGCCATTAGACACTCTCAAACACTTTTGAATACTCCACAGCAGTCTGAGTCTCGAAATGGTTTTCCTTCTTCCAGCACTAATTTTAAGTCTCTGTGGCAACTATATCTCACTTTCACATCCTTCCCACCAGATCATGATATAAAATATATGTATTTTAAGAATAAAAAGTATTTTAGTCAGGTTTATATTTTAGAGAGACGTACATTGTAATGATAACCCTGGTATATGTGAATGGAAAAAAAGACAAAACAAAAACAAGAATATTTTTTTTTGCAGTGTACGAAGTACCACATCAAATATATATATATATATTATAATTGCTTCTTAAGTACATTTTGTAATTTAGATAGTTATATTAAAAATTGCTGATGGATTTAAAAAAAAAAAATGTCTAGCAGGTTTACAGATTTATGTATCTTGCATCATACTGAACAAAATGGATGAAGTATTAGCTTTTCCCTATAGCTTTTCCTGTTCCTTGTTTTTCCATGTGAGTCAAAGGAGATGAATAAGATGGGATTTTACCTGCATATAATAGACTAATAGTGGCATAATCCAGTAGGATGGACTAGTCTTTAATCTTTAGAGCATGAACTAGAGGCCCAAAATGTGATCCAGGTTTCAGTTTGCGTTTTTTATTCTCAGTATTTGATCAGACATGACTGATGCTGTCTATTTGTGTGTTTGGTTGTACAGATTTTAACCGCACTGAAATGTCTGAAACCACAATTCCAGTTGTTGTAGGTTTAGTTTTGATTTACAAAAACATCACAAAAACAGGAATTTAGAGGGGTTTTGTCAAATAATCTCTTATAAATTGCCATTTCCCAGCAAGTGGACTGCACAAGTTCTTACCAAATAATCATTCATTACCAATGGCCATGTGAGGAAGGGTTGTGTGGAAAGAAACAGATGATCAACGTACCAGCAGTGAAGGCAGTGCCTCATACAAACAGATGTAGTTCTCTCTTTCTCTCTACATCATCCCTTTGGGTAAATCTATTCTGTGTCCACATCTGTGTTTATAGTGAATGTGAATATCTCACTAGCAGGAAAGACCATAGAAAGGTAAAAGGCCACATCACAAAACTAAGACAAAACAATATTATGCTGCTCTTTGTGCTGTGGTTGCCAGCAACCATAGACCACTCTGGAAACATTTTAAACTGCAAATGATCTTTTAGCAGAAAACATGCACAGTAGTACACATGAACTGTTTGTCCGTTTTCTCTGTTCTTCAGCTGCTTTGATTCGAATGAACATTTTATGAAAAGGGTCTGAAAAGAGACACAAAGAAGTCACCAGCCTGGTCTTTGACATTCAAAGCATGGGACATTTGATTGGGATATTGCCTAGTCGTTTTGTCATTATATTATTTTCTGTTTGTTGAAACAGGACCTCGAAACAACACAACGCATCACCTCATTTATTTGTTTTTTTGTTTTTTTCATACAAAAAAACCTGGGGAGAAGAAACTTCTTTTTGCACAATTGCTAACTAAAGAATAATTGAGTTATTGTAGCTTATACTGTAAGAGTGATTTTGTTAGAAATAATTGTTTCATAAGAAAGCCAAAAACATTGAGTATCATTGGGCTATCATTGGGCTGATAATGATTCACAGGCATTAATGGATTTTGGGACATTTTCCCAATAAATAATAAAATAATTATTTAAAAAACATAAAAGGACATTTAAAATGAATTGAACTGGACATTATACATGTGTACAGACAAAATGAAGGCAATTATAAAAAAAACAAAAACAAAATGGAATTGAAAATATTCTTGTCATTTGGCTTGAAGCTATCAAAAGTTTTTTATAATTTATTTTCAAGAAATAGGAAGAGAATAAAAGAATGCTTTTGGCAATTTTATGAGTTTGTCCTCCCCGGGTTTTCTGTGAGCTGATCTGAATTATAGCACTTTTAAACATTAAAAAAAAAAAAAAAAAAAAAAAAGTATTTTTCAGCCTTGTATGTTTTTAATTTTGTATTTGATCTTGTATGTGCCATTAGTTTGATGTGTAGAGTTTATTCATCTTTATGTAATTGTTGTTTTTCTCCTTTCCCAAAAGAGTAACAGTATTTTAGATAGATTTTCTCTAATATTAACTGCATTGGCCCTTTTCAAATGTTGTCTTGTCATACATTTGAGGAAGTCATTTAATCTTAAAACAGATGTAAGAGTAACATGCTCAGAATCATTCTCAGTATCTGAATTCTGAAACTTGATCAAATCATCAATGTCACAAACAAAAGAAAAACCTTTTCCAACTCTAATCTATAACTGAGGTGTTTTCAATCAGCATTTATAATAGCAACCTGGCAGGTTCAACTGGTGTGAAATTATTCCCAGCTCTCTGCCCCCCGAAAAAGCACTTTTGGTTCAAATGAAGTTTTATATAATAACTACCTGGATAGTCTGCAGCATCTGATTTTAGTTTTCAGTGGTGTTTTTTTTTTTTTTTTTTAAAACCAGCAAGACAGATTAACCAAGTTAAATGGATCTTTTCCTCTCTTGTATCAATGCACTTGTCCTTTATTCCCCAAATACTAGTTGGTTCGTATAACAGAAATATTAAGGGAAATTATGAGGTAACCAAGCTAGGGTAAATCAAAACAATCTGACTTTTAAGAAAAGGAAAAATTATTCAATAAAATGCTCTTTCGGCTTATAGTGAGAAAATGGGTATGTCCGCAGAGGACAAAATCCACTCGTAGTTTGATATATTTTAGCTTAATGTAAGTCTTGCATTCCAAGCTTTTTATGTAACTTATTTAGCAATATAGTCGTTCTATTTTTAGTACTTGCTTATTACCACGACTTCTGGAAAAAAGGTGAAAACAAAAAAAATGGAATATTCATCCTTACACTATTTTATATAACATGGAGCTGATGATTGACAGGACGAATTGTAAAAAAAGAAAAGAAAAAAAAATGCATAACAGCGACATACAGTCTGCTTTTTTGTTATACAGATCACCTGCGGTCAGTTGCTGCATTGTAAAGTTGACAGATTTGTATATTGGTTGATCCAAAGAGATGACATTACAACAATCCTATTTACATACTGTACAGTACATTGTACCATTTGACTTGTAATGTGTTATGTTAAAAATGATTAAAAGACAAACCCACGGTTTCTTATTTCTGGTGTCCTTTTTTAAAGTATCTGATTTCCTGTCTGCAGCAGTGGGAGAGGGTGCGAGAAGAAACGGACTGGTTATGGCTGAAAACTGCCATTCACATACCGTACAGCCAGAACAGGAAACCACACCACAGCACACAAATGAAAAGACAAGAACGGCACAATTCCAAGTAATAAAAAACTGAGCTATAGCCAGACTTAATTATAAAGTCTATCTCAAACCTCTACTTTCACATCTCAAAGAGTTGTTTTAGGCCCAAAATGCCCACCAACAATACATAACGCACCATCATTTCTCATGTGAAAATGACTTGAATCTGGAGGAATTTGAGGTTTTACAGTCTTGTCTTGTATTCCAAGAACAGCTCTGAGGAGCTCCTACTCTTCTGAGAAATCGCTCCCAGAATGGCCGAATTGGAGAAAATGCTCATGCAAAACCTGGACGGTGTTTCAAATGTCAACATATTGGCACCTTTATTGTTTTATACATTATAAATGGACATTCTTAAAAGAGAAAGGGGAAGAAAGATTCATAAAGAAAAAAAAAAAAAAAAACATGCATTTGCCTAAAACAAAGACATAATGGGACAAACAGCTCCACAAATAAAACCCTAAAATGCAATAATATAAAGCACTGTATTTACATCACAAACATACACAGATCCATTGACCCAACGCAGAATAAAGTACATCTGGAGAAAATATTTTCTGTAGTTCTTGCATTTATTCATAAAGTCACCTGTGAGGCCGACAGATGAAGAAGCCAGACCGTTCCAAACGCAGAAGAAGATTTTGCTTTAGTGTTTTAAACTACTGGATCCTGCAGCTGCTTCACATCAGGGCACAAGAGTCAGAATTGGGATCCAAATATTGTACCTTGTGTTTTGAGAGAGCTAAAAATGATAACCATGTTAAATTAATATCTATAAAGTACCATGGATGCAAGCAAATATACCACTACCTGCTAGGCACTGCACATATTTGTGTTGATACCCTTGAATTTTGGGGTAAATCCACCAAAATACTTGTTTTTGGCTACAGCAATAGTTTATATACATGACAGAAATGATTTTACATAAAAATGGCTTTTCTAATGTGGAATATCAAATTTATGTGACACTGAAAAACAAGACCTTTTTCTTAATGGCAAATAACAAACAAAGCGATACTGCATCATTATAAGAGTCTTTTAGGTCCAATGACCAGCAAGCACAAGGAAACAGAAGGAAATCTACTTTTTTTTTTTTTTTTTAATGACCTTGCCTTATCCTTGCCCATAATTTCATTCCATGCCAAAATATAATGACCACAGAGTGACCACACATTCACACACAGACACACCCCTCAACAAGACAAGCATTCAAGAACTCAGTTCTGAATCAAAGACAGGAACAAGTTGAAATCAAATGCTATATTAAAAGGACACAAAACGTTCATTTGTAAAATGATATATGCAACTAACCCTCAATGTCTTCAAAATGCATGAGACCCAGCCCAAAATTCCAACATACCCACCCAAACAAAGAAAAAGTCAATCAACACACTTTGGCCCATGTTGTGTGTGCAAAAAGATACAGACATTAAAAATGGAACTGTTCATGTTGTTTCTTTACATCTTTGCTGAGGCAGAGTTAACAGGAGAGAAAGGTTTTGATAGCGGTGTACAAAACACATCTCTGTTCATTCCTCCAGTCCAAAGGGGGGCGCTGCTGTGCCTCACACCAGCAATTCACACACATCAGTGCTTGCTTCACAAAACAGAAAAAAAGGAAACAGAAACTGAAAGAAATATTTCAGTCAATTTTGACTGCGGCGTAAATTTTTCGTATGAACACGTAAGCGGCGTAGAAGCCAATCGTTCCCGTTAGCAGCCAGAAAGACAAAACCATCAGGGTTGTGTAGCCAAAATACAACAGAGAGGGAATGAACTCCACAATGTCCAGCTGGGAGGGAGAAAGAAACAACAAACTATGTAAATGTTGAGTACATCAAAACAGAGATAAATGTATTATTGGATTAAAAAAATAGACTAGTTATGTAAATATGAATCTTTTATGTCCTAGAAAATGTCAAACTATTTTAATTGATGCTATACCCATCTGTAGTTCAAACAGTCATGTGAACAGTGACTGTGGTCAAAATAGAGATTTTTTTTTTTTTGGCAGACAAGGTTCTGTTCAAACATCTCATTCTCAGAAACACAAACTGCCATAAAATCCCTAGTGTGTGTGTGTGTGTGTGTGTGTGTGTGTGTGTGTGTGTGTGTGTGTGTGTGTACAGAGCGTATGAAAAAGAGCAAACTCAGTTTAAATAATGTATGTACAGTGGGATTCAATTAATTTTACAGTTAATACTAGTTTAAGCCAAAAATAATGTTGTACATCCACCCCCCCCATTAAAAACATAAGGTGCTGAATAGGAAAGACACTTCAATAAATAAAAGAGGTCTACTGTAACAAGCTGAAGTAATGGTAGTTACCTTGTTGACAAAATAGAAAACAGCGTAGACTAGAACATAAAAGGCAGAACCTCCAGACACGAGAAATGTCCTCCACCACCACTGATAGTCCTGTAGGGGGAGGAGCCACAATGATTGACAGGTGTTTATTCAGTGTCTACTGACAGCTCTGTTCAAGTTGTACCATACCGAGTGCATGTTTGCTGTTCATTCAAATAAAGTGACCTTTGCTTTTGTTATCATAACTCTTAATATTTGCCTGTTTATCTTCTGCCTGAGTGAGTGTATTTGTGTAGACTTTGTGTCAAAGATTATAGAGGTCAACGGGTAAAACAGGAGCACCAAATTAAATGAAACATTTTGGCACACAAGAGGGTCTAAATGTTGTTCGGAGAAGTTTTGAGAGTGGATTTATTGTTATTACATTTTAATTGTATTATACCTTTGGTGTTGTGTTTAATGTATAGCTATACAAATACTAAACAGCTCAGTTCCCTTGAGCTCCATGACCATATACCCACCTCTGCACAAAGCTGGAAGTACACCATCACAATGCTGATTTGAGAGCAGGAAACCACAAGAATGATGAAGACAAGGAAGAGGAAGCCAAACAGGTAATAAAACTGGTTTTCCCAGATAGCCTACATGAAAGTATAACACACATCAGTGAGCTTAAATATTCACAACATCAATATATGATATTTACCAGATGTATGCACTATATAAATTATTCGACTTACACTAAAGATGAAGAAGAGCTCAATAAACATGGCGCCAAATGGCAGGATTCCTGCCATCAGGATACTAAAGAGAGAGAGATCAATACAATCAGATCAAGGATGCACTGAAGACGTTAAACTGCTTAATCAACTATTCACAGACTACACAATTAGAGCCACATACCCAACAAACTTGTTCATGTACCAGCGTTGCTCAGGGACCTGGCGGGGAATCTGATTGGTACGTACTGGATTGTCATACGGCTGTTTCCGGAAACCGAAATAGTAGCCCAGATACACGAGAGGCATAGAAATGCCAAACCACATACACAAAAGAGCCAGCATTGTAGTGAAAGGAACCTGAAATATGCGCAAATGAGAGATGGCAGTCAGTGTACAAGAACATTCAAGCGGAATAAGAGGAAGTTGCTTGATGAAGCATACAACTTGACTAGTTTCTGAAATGCATGGCTGCTCTTCAAATGAAACACAGACTCATGAATTATCGTTTAAATAAGTCTAATGACTCCTTTACTGAGTAAAACAGTAAATCCATCATTGAAAGCGATTACTGACATACTACCAAAAGCTTAAAGTCAGCAAGATTTGTTTTTTGCTTGAAATTTAAATTAAGAAATTAACACTCATTTAGCAAGAATGCATTAAATTGTTCAAAAATAAAAAGTACATTGTTACAAAATATTTTTAATTCAATTAAATGCTGTTCTTTTATCACCAAAAAATTCTGAAATAACAACTATTTCTGTATCTTATTCATTTTTAATTATTAATAAAGTTTATTAACACCGAACCATTATTATTTAAAAACCAAACAAACATTATATAACATTTCTGCCTAAACAGTTAATTGCATCAGTTTGACCAGATACCTACAGCTCCAGAAGAGTGTTCTCCCCAGATGAAACAGTTCAACACAAAACAGATGCTAAAGACGACAGCTGGGTACAGAGTTGCCGTCTAGAATGACACACATACACATAAATGTTATTATATTTCCTTATTCTTTCAGCCAGATAATCTCATTTATTTTCATGCCACAAATGCATCAAGAGTTTGTACTCACACAGAAAGCGCCTTTCTTCCATCTGTGGCCTTTAAGAGTGCGGTAAAGTCTTCCTGCAAAGAATCCTCCAAACAAACTGTAGGACAAGACACATGGGCAGAGTTTAAATATGGCCACATTTGAAAAAAGCAAAACCTGATAAAGTGCATGGTGTTTTTATTGTGTATCTACCCCATAAACATGAAGAGGAAGCAGGATGTTGTCATCAGAGCTCCACGACTGGATGGAGACAACATCCCGAGCATAGCCACAACTACAAAACACACATGCAGAGTTTCATCATATCTATGAATTATATATAAAAAAATGTTTAATGAATTAACATTCAGCAAGCAAGGGATATGTAGCACTGTATGAATGACAGTCGTTCCAATTAGGTGGGAAATGTTTTCTGCAGTTCTGAGCGTGCAGATTCCATACAGGCCTGGTCATTAGCAATTAGCTTCATATGCTACCCTAAAACAAAAACAAAAAGATCAGCGTAATACTCACAGATGACAATGAGAATCATGCAGAAGAGTTGAATGCCTGATCCCAACAGGGAACTAAGAATCAAGGGATACTGAGGGGGGCGGAATACGTCACCATGGACATTCTTCCAACCAGATTCCTCCATTGTGTCTTCCTATTAGTGACACACAGAGAGAAAAAGCACTGAGATAACATTATGTAAGCGATAAGAATCAGAAGGTAAACAACCAATCACAATGCAGCATCTTACAATGTCATCTTCTCTATTGTAGTTGGCAATGTCCTTCCTCAGCGTCCTTATGATGATCATACTCAGGATGCCTGCAGACACACATTTGCTTAGATGCCAAGACATAAACAGGCAAAGGAGAATGAAGCTGAAAACCTGCCTGACCTGACAGAAAGAACACCACGACTACAGAGTTGACGATGGAGAACCAGTGGATCTGCACATCGCTCATGGTGAGGTACGTGTCCCAGCGAGATGCCCATTTCACTTCACTCTCCTGCAATGAAGAACAGAGCAGCCCTTTATGAGACAAACCAGAGCATGCAAGGCACGGACCGTACTCTTGATGGAGGCGGCGACGTGTCTCACCTCCCAGTGCACAGAGTAGGTAAAGAGAATTCTGTTCTCTTTAGTGGGGTCGATCTCCTGAGGGATAGGGGCAACCGTTTCAGGTAATGTGCATGTGTTTCGCTCGTCTGCTTTAATATCTGGAACACACGAGTGAAGGAAGTACAAAAAAAATGGTAGTAAATAAACTGAAAATATCTTTGTTTAATTTTTTAGCTCTATACAGTACAATGTCTTCAACATACTGTATAATATAAATGCATATAAATACCAATAAATAAAATAGATTTAAATATTTAAGAATACAATATAGTTGAATGTGTCTGGGTAGGTGAGGTGTTATTTAAGTGTTTAATGTCTCTTAAACTCACCAGTGCGGCATGCATTTATATGTGTGTGTATATATATATATATATATATATATATATATATATATATATATATATATATATATATATATATATATATAAAAAATAAAAGACGTACCACTGTTAAAAAGTTATATTGTGAAATATTACACTTGTGATGGCAAAGTTGATTTTTTTTTCTTCAGTGTCAAATGATAATTCAGAAATCATTCTAATATGCTGATTTGCTGCTCAAGACACATTTCTAATAATGTTGACAATAGTTGTACTGCTTAATAATCTTGTGGAAACCGTGTTCATTTTTATTCAGGATCCTTTGATAAATTAATTTTACATTTCCTTGCATTGCTGGTGACTCACCTTCATATTTTACACTCTTTGGCATCACCTCGAAACGCACAACTCTGTAATTGTGTTCGACGTCCTCCTCCAGCTTTTCTTTGTGGTAGTACAGGATGAATGCCAGATGGTTGTGCAAATAGAACTACAAGGGCAGAGCAAGACAGCATGTGTCAATCAATCATGCAAAAATAGAAGTGAGAACAAAATATCACCAAAAATAATGCTTATTTGCATGATGGGTCAATAGGTGCAATTTTCTGTTATGGAAATCAATGTCCATGAGTAAATAAATACTCACTGTCTACATCTTTAGCCTGGCATACAATTCTGCTTTTCAGGATTACCTTGTTGTTTTCGGTGAAGCCGAGTCTGTAGCCATGCTCAAACTGGATATCCTTCTGTGTGTCCTTCCTCTGTTCCTCTTCCACTCCTTCCTCTATCCTCGTGTAAACATCCAGCCTATCTGCAACACTGATCATATCCACAATAAAAAACAAATGAAAAAATTTCAAAAACTACTTACAACATTGAATTATAATCTATCACGTTAAGTATAACATAACACTTAAGTGTCACATGAGCTTTCAGAAATCATTCTAATATGCTGATTTGCTGTCCAAGCAACTCTTCAAAATAACAGTTTAAAAAACATTTGCTCCTCATACACATATATATATTTTGGAAACGGAAACCCATATACTCTTTTATAATATTTTTTAATGAACAAAGTTCAAAAGCACAAAAATTAAAAACAAAAAAATATCTGTAATGATGTTAAAGTCTTTGTCACTTTTGATTTATCTAATGCATCCTTGCTGAATAAAAGCATTAATATAAAAACAATTCTCACCATACTTAGTAAATTACATTGTTAATGTAAATCGACTTGTCAAAGTAATATGTCCACTTTCATTAAAGCTCGTAGAAGTTAGTTATGCTGTTGTGCATTTGAATTTTTACTTTAGACATGTTTTATTTATAGAAAAATACTTTTCAGGAAAAAAAAAAGTCAGCACTTCGTATTGGGCTTGATTCATGAAACACTAGCAGAAAGAACATGTAAACTGATGCATCTCATTGAATGTGTACGACAAGGAATTTAGCACAAAGCTCTGCTCATGTTTCATCAGTGAGGCCGGAGAGTGTTGTCAGTAGAGGAGGGACTCACAGGTGGACATAGTACTCTTCTTGGATGCGCTCGGCTAGCAGCTTGCTCTCCTCCATGCTCAGTTTGATGGGATCATCAGGCTTTTTACACAACACCTCACACTTCTTGTCCAGGTTCATGAGAACAGTGTACAGTGTGTTTACGATACGGTCTCCTCGCAACACCTCACCTGATCACATATCATCAGTACCAAAATAAGAAGCATGTCACAGTAATATGTCAACCTTCTCACTGCTAGCTTTAGTTTTTAAACATATAAATGCTTAGAGGGATAGTTCACCCAAAAATAAAAATAAAAATAAATCACCCCATTTACTCACCCTCAAGCCATTCTAGGTGTATATTACTTTCTTCTTTCATACGAATACATTCAGAGTTATTAAAAATAAAAAAAATGTCCTGGCTCTTCCAAGCTTTATAATGGCAGTGAATGGGTGCTGAGATTCAATAGTCCAATAAAATTGTACATCAATCCATCATAAAAAGTGCTCCATACGGCTCCATGGTGTTAATAAAGGCCTTCTGAAGCGAATTGATGCGTTTGTGTAAGAAAAATATCCATATTTAAAACTCAATAACACGATAAAGTTGCGTTCCAGCGGATGACTTATATGTGTTCCCAAGAAAGTTGCGATCTGGCAGATGACGTAGGTGTAGCGTAAGCTCTGGTGAGAAATCATGCCATCATTTTCATGTTTGGGTGAACTATACCATCCCTTTAAATGCTTGAAACATTTGACTGCAGTGAAATGACACGATCCTTACCGAGGTTCTCTGCTTTGTAGATGATGTTGTCAGGCTTACAGAAGGGAAGGGAATAGTACTCATAGGGCAACTGTGTTCTAGAGCTTGTCAATTTTACAGCCTGGTAATTAAAAAACAGGCAAATGGTATAAACACCACGATACAAAAATCTAGAAACATGTGGATAAAGAATCTGTGGAATGAATGATAAAGATGTGTCAAACACTGAGGCCTCCATCTAGGTCAATAAAGATTGGAAAGACGTGTCTGTGGAAAACAAGTGGTCAATACACAAGTAAACAGCCCTAGAACCTGCTGCGTCTAGAGCAAAAGTGTTTTTAGCATTTTTAAAGTGAAATAAATAATTAAGCCAGAGTTAAAAAGGCAAATCCCAACTCAAATTCTTAAAAAAAAAAAAAAAAGTGAGAGGCTTCACCTTTATTTCAACAGGGCTGTTCTGGTGGAAATTCATAGGTGCGACCCCTGGTACATAAAAGGGTGTTACTAAAGGCAGCGTGGACACCAATATCAGTGCCCACATCTCCTACAAAGACAAAAAAAGACACACAAAGCCACATTTCTTTAGTTACTAATCTATAATCTTGTTGCAGAACCAAAAAGCACATTGACAGTCAACACTTCCAATAAAATCATACATTCTTGTTGTTGAACACTGAACAATGGGCAGTTGATGGTAATGTTACTTTTACTGATGGACTGATGGTAAGATTGAGCTCTGCTGTTGGAGTGAATACCCTCTATTACACAACCAGCTGATAAATGATCCATAAACTATACTGACAGGTAAAGCAAAGTGAAAGTGAAACAACCTTAAATACATATCCAGGCAAACAATTACAGTCCTCAGAAGAAAAGAAAAAAAGAACAGCACTTCAACTTTTTCATTGTCTTCATCACTCTGTGTTTGTGCGGTCCAGACCAGAGTATGTGAGTGTTGTGGAAACAGTCGAGTTTGTGTAATAATTAAAGTCGCAATGAAACAAGACTCTTCTGTATTGTGGTGTACATCCGAGTGAAAAAAAAAAATAAATAAAAAAAAAATTTAAAAAAAAAACGTTTTACGCATGGATTGTTGATTTAAATTCTGAGATGTGGGTCAAACCATGAAGTCAACTGTAAGAAAGAGGCGGGGCTTAAGCAGACTGAATAATTGAGTCCTGCAGATGTCCCTAGAGAGAAATGTCCTTATTATTGGATTTACACAACACAGTTATGACATTTTGAGGTAAAGTTACAAGGTCAAAATTGCAATTGTAACATAGGGGGATGAATCATAGTGTGAATTTTCATTTCATGCCGACTTTAAGCAACATCACACTCTTTTCACACACAATACAATCATTTACACTTAAATCAATACAAAATGCTCATTTATTTACTTAACTGGTAACTTGTTTTATTACGCTGGGAAATGTGCTGTCAGTTTCGTGAAGGGGTTATTTTGCGACAATGAACCATTATTTAAAAAAATATAATACATAAATGGTATCCTAACTTTTCATGTTAAACCGAAACTTTATTCAACTGTCGACAAGTGTCCGTGAACACAATCACAAACACTGCCAACCAGCAGGAGCAACACATATTCATAAATTATGAAGGGAATTAATCCAGCAAGTGTGATTTGATTACTTTAATATCATCATCTTCCTTTATTTCGTGAGACAGTGAATGCCAATGCAGCGCGAACGCGTTACAATAACTGACAGAGAATATACAGACTACATCACGCGATGCTGTTTACTTTCAAACACAGTCGCTTTTGTTAAAATAAAAAGAGCTGACTGCTTCATATGGCTTAGGTTTTAGATTAGATCAGGATTTTAACTCGCTCTCACTCTAAGCAAACACTCGATAATTAACGTTAGCTACCTGCTAAGTGTTTATGCTAGCCGGCTGTTTTTCAATCGGGCATCCACTGCGCGGAAATAGCCAATCACATCAAATGACACACTAGCAATGCGCAACGCAAAACAAAATGGTTTCAGTTAGGTGATCTCTGGCAGTGTGAAATCAAACCCTTTGTGAAACAGACAAACAGAAGACACTTTAGCATCGGTACTCACCAGCGCCGCCGCCATCTTGACTACACGTGTCATCACAGACGTCACAGGAAGGATGTCAATGCGTCATCGTGCTGCTGTCATTTCACTCTCAGAGCTCACGAGGAAGTCAAGGCTTGTGAATGCTGACAAAAGCAACAGCTGCAGAAGTTTCGGCGTTTTTCGGTGTAATTCCTATTTATCAATATATGTAGTTGTTAAGATTTATGGAGTCAGTTTCCTTATTAATTTATATACAGGTTTAATACACTGTGGCCTTTAATTCTTTATCATTAGTAATATCAACCTTAATATGAATTGATCACAGTCAAACTATTTTCTGCCACATGAATTCTGATAAAAATGAATAATGTGTCATAGGAAAACACACATTACAGTAAGAGGAGAAAATATTTGTATGAGTGTATGTCTTTGTGAATTAACATGTATCATTACACTGAACTATAAAATATTACTAAATTATAAAAGAATCACCCCCTTTTACAATAATCACATTTTGTTGCTTTGCAGCCTGAAATGAAGATGGAGTGTTTGTTTTATCCAGCACTATTTGTTCAGTGCAACTTACAACATCCAAGTGAAAGATATAACACCACCATGTCAGACAAAACAGAAGCAGTGAGTTGGAAAAAGGATCACCCCCTTGTGTCAGTATTTTGTTGAACCAACTTTTGCTTTAATTGTAGCCTTTAGTCTGCTGAGATATGCCTCTGCTAACGTTGCACATCTAGACTCTGGAATATTTGCTCACTCTTCTTTGCAGAACTGCTCAAGTTCAGTTCAGTTTGATGGTGAGTGTTTGTGGACTGCAGTCTTCAAGTCATTCCACAGATTTTCAGTGGGGTTTAAGTCTGGGCTCTGACGAGGCCATGCAACCACTGTGTGCTCAGTTTTGCTCTGTGCTTTGGGTCATTGTCATGTTGGAAAGGAAACCTTCTTCCCTTTGACAACTTTCTGACAAAGGGCAGCAGATTTTCCTCAAGAATTTAACGGTATTTTGCCCCATCCATTTTTCCTTCTATCCTGACAAGCAGAGGTGGAAAGAGTACAAAAATATTCTACTCAAGTAAAAGTACCATTACATTAATAAAATTTTACTTAAGTACAAGTAAAAGTACCGGTCTAAAAATCTACTCAATTAAAAGTAAAAAGTAGCTCATTTAAAATTTACTCAGAGTAAAAGTTACTTAGTTACATTTTAACAGTGGGAGGGAGGCAAAAATGGGACAGGCCAAGGGTGTCAAACTCAGTTCCTGGAGGGCCACAGTCCTGCACAGTTTAGATATAACCTTAATTAAACACACCTGATCCAGCTATTTTAACCATTTAGGCTTATTTGAAAACTACATGATATGTTTGCTGGAGCAGGGTTAGAACTAAACTCTGTAGGGCTATGGCCCTCCAGAAACTGAGTTTGACACCCCTGGGATAGGCCTATTAATCTCAAACTAGTTGTTTTTAATTAAAGGAATCAGTTATTTAGAATAATAAGACATTTGAGCTGTTACCAGGCAAATCAGTATCAACAAACTCATCTTTTCAATGCAGACCAAATGCAGAAGCTTCATTGGAAGTGGCATTTAGATGTATTTACACACTGTTTAATGCAGGACAAGAATGCATTTAACCTGCAGTTACAAATGCATGAATAATGTTTTGATATACAAAGACATAAAATGTTGAATACTCATTTGAAATTATAAGAAATTAATTATAAAAAAAAAAAAAAAAAAAATCAAAAGATACTTTAAATGTGAAATTAAAATGGCCAGTATGTGTCAGCAAATCACTGTTAATAAGTGAGTCATTGCGATTGAACCGAATCATTTAAACGATTGATTCATTCAGGAACGAAACACTGTCATGTTGTTCAGAGACGCAAAACTGTGCTATGGTGGCTGTGTTTGGAATTATTATTTCGTTGTAAAAATAGAGCAAAAACAGGCAATATGGTGTATAAAACGCAGGTCTCTAAATTAACTTGTTTACTAACCTATTGTAAAAAAAAAATATATATATATATATATATATATATATATATATATATATATATATATATATAATATATATATATATATAATCATGAAAAAAGCCGGCATTCTTTGTGTGATTTTGATTTACTATATGAAATGATATAAATATGTAAATCTTCTGCCCCTATATCTTCAATTTTGTCATCATTCTAAATGCATTTTACAAGACTGAATCACACAGTGAAAGAACGCACTATAAATGCTCGCCCACATCATTAAAACAACAATTATGATATTATCGCAAACGATATATATCGCACACCCCGCACCACTGTCTTTTTGGCTAATTTGTGCAATACCTCTTGCTAAAATGTCAAAGCTTCATTTTAACCACCAATGCAGCGATGCAATTATTTAGCTTACCGCTACATGCTTGCGAAGGGTTGATGTCAAGAATTTATAAACTGCTAGTTTGGTCTCCCTAGGCAAGCACAGCTTACACTGCATAATAGAGCATAAATATGGCCAGGGGTTCACTTCATTTCCTTCGAGTTCAACTTCAGAATATGACGGGGTTTCGTTTTCAGCGGTGTCTGCACCATAACGCCTGTTTTGTCCGTCTGCATCTCTCTTCTGATTTTAGCGCCAGTTTGCCCCCTGCCCATTATTTACTGCAGTGGTTTCCAGCGAGGGATTTTTTTTTTTTACTCAGTAATTAATGTGTTTTAAAATGTAGCGAAGTAAAATACTTCAAACTAAATATACTTAAGTAAAAGTAAAATTACAAATTTAAAAAATTACTTTAAAAAGTAGAAGTACACAAAAAAGCTACTCAATTACAGTAACGCGAGTAAATGTAATTCGTTACTTTCCACCTCTGCTGACAAGTGCTCCAGTCCCTGCTGCAGAGAAACACCCTCATAACAGGATATTACCTCCACCTCCATGCTTTACTGTAGGAAATAGTTATTTTGGATGGTAAGCTGTATTGGATTTCCACCAGACTTTGTTGAGGCCAAATAATTCAGTTTTAGTCTCATCTGCCTCAGAATCTTCAAGGTGTGTTTTGGCCAAGTTCATTCGTGAATGCATGTGGCCTTTCTTGAGGAGTGGCTTTTTTCTTGCGACTCCCATGCATGCCACATTTGTGGAGTATTAGTGATATTGTTGTACCTTATCTGGATCACACAGTATGTAATAATTTTAGACCTATTTTTAAATTGCCCTTTATTTTCAAGATTTTAGAGAAAGTGGTTTACTCACAATTTGTTTATTTTTTCATATTTGAATACCTCTAGTATTTTAAATACATTCCAGTCTGGCTTTAGAAACTTACATAGCACTGAATCTGCTCTACTTAAGGTTACTAATGACACAGGTTGTTTAAGTTTTGTTAGATTGAAGTGCTGCTTTTGATACGATTGACCATAAGATTCTTCTAAATCACCTGGAGTGTTGGTTTGGTGTCCAGGGCACAGCCCTTCAGTGGTTTGCATCATATTTAATGGACAGGACAGTTGCAGTGAAGTTAGGAGAATTCTCTTCCATATCGGCTCCTTTACTGTGTGGAGTTCCTCAGGGATCGATTTTGGGGCTGTTGCTGTTCTCTTTGTATGTGCTTCCTTTGGGTACCATTTCTTCAGAAATATATTATTTCTTGCCATTGTTATGCCAATGATCTTAAGGATCATGTTGAGAGTCTAGGGGTAATTTTTCAATGCATCACTGATTTTTAATACACAGTCATTGTTAAAGGTAGCTTTTTTATTTTGAGATCAATTGCCAAAATTAAACATTTTTTAAACATTTGGAAATTGTGGTTCATTCTGTTATTTTGTCTGGTTAGATTATTGCAATTCATTATATATTGGTCTCCCTCAGACAGTGTTGGGCCACCTGCAGCTAGTGCAGAATGCAGCCGCGAGGTTTTTGATGGGAACCAGAAAGAGGAACCACATTACCTCTTTACTGGTATCTTTACATGGCTTCCTGTTAAATTCAGAATTGACTTCAAAATTCTCCTGTTTGTTTCCGGTGTAGTCATTTTAAATTGAAAGGAGATTGTGCTTTTTCTGTGGTACGTCCCAAACTTTCGAATAGTCTTCCATTTCATGTGAGGTCAGCTTCATCAGTTGCCACCTTTAAGTCTTATTTAAAAACTTTCACAACATCTGTTGCTTGTAAATGTGCTTTATAAATAAATTTTCTTTAATTGGTAATGTCTTTTCTTTCTTTTATTGGTGATTCTTTTCATTGCAAAGCACTTTGGGGCAACATCTGTTGCTTGTAAATGTGCTTTATAAATAAATTTTCTTGCTTGTTTGCTTGTCACATACACACAAGGACTGGTGAAAAATGATTTTGTGTGCCTAGTTTTTTTTTTTTTTTTTTGGGGGGGGGGGGTTATATCTTTCACTAGGATGTTATAAGTTGCACTGAGTGAATACAGCTGGATAAAACAAAAACTATGTCCTTCTTCATTTCAGGCTGCAAAGCAACAAAATGTGCTGTACCCACTGTATAAATATTTATATTGCTATCAATAGTGTTAGTTATGTCTTAATAATGTGGTAATTTACATGGTTTAATAAATGCATCAATAAAATAATTTAACTAGTTTGTAGCACTATTATGAGAATGAGTGTGAATGAGATTTTTTCCTGAACACTACTCAAAATTAAAATTAATTTATTTGTTTTATAGACCAATTGTAACAACATACATACACACTACATACAGGTAACTCTTTGGAAAATACTTTACATCATAGAAAACTGTACTGACAATCAGCTGCATAATCAACATCATGTTTTACTGAAGCCACAATTAAAGTTAATAAAGCCTCAATATGATTGCAGGGAATTAGAAAAAACGAATGTCACATAAATCCTTTACTATTATTGCACAAAAATTCATAAAGATACACACATATCGAATGATACATATCCACTGAGCAATAGTTTGAGGTTTTGAAAGTACCAAACCTAAAAATCTGAAAAGGTGATAAAAATCTAATACATTTACAGTAGCATAAAATAACAACACACAGAGACTTCAAGAAATATTTATAACTACCTTAGGTACAGATGTTTTTTTTTTTTTTTTTTTTTTTTAAATGCAATGATTTTAAATTGATTTGTTTTCTGAGCAAATATACATTTTATAATCCACATTAACGTCTTTGAAACCTAATGTAGGTTGAAGTTTTAGAAATAATCTTCTCATAAGCAATCAAACTATACAATTTATTTTAATGCTCTTATGTGTACTCTCAATCACAATTCACATACACATATGATTGGCTCTAAAATACATCTGTCATCAGGTCTGTACAAATACATCAGAGAAGTTAGAAGAGTAAAAGACTATATTGTGAGTTTTTAGAATAAAATTATATCTTTATATAGCTTCTATTGTGCAACACTCAGTGTAAGGCAAAGGGCTCTGCATGATAAAAATAAAACTGCTATTACTGAGATTGAAATTGTATTTGAAATTGTATTCAATTACAAGTCATTAAATAACACACTATAACTTTTCACACTTGATTTCACTACATATGTATAAAGTCAACAGGTTGGCATGGATAAGTTATGTGTACATTTCTTTGAGAGTTCCTGATAACGAGGGATTTATGCAAGATCAAAGTCATGTCAAAGTGTGTGTGTGTGTGTGTGTGTGTGTCTCAAGGCTGTTGCTGATACTGGCTCTCCGTGGCAGTGTAAAAGTCCTCCAGTACACTCTGCAGGTACTCAAAGGTGGGCCTGTCCTCTGGCTTGTTCTTCCAGCATTCCAGCATGATGTCATAGAGCTCTTGAGGGCAGGAGTCCAGACGCTGCATACGGTAACCTCTCTCCAGAGCACGGATCACCTCTGGATTTGTCATACCTAAACACACCGTAAACAGTTTGAGCATCTGCTGTTAGTACAAATTTAGTTAAGTATATTGAAAAATTATATTTTCTCATTTCAGACTCAATATACCAAGACCATAGCTAATATTACTGCACCAGATACGATAAAGACTGAAACTTACTTCTGTTTGATTTAATTTTATTAGGTTTTTCCCTCAAATATGATGACGGAAATATCTAACTATTATTTTTAAAAGGGAAATGTCACAATATAACAGCATTAAACCGAGATTTTGTTATTCTATGAATGTAATGATGATGAATAGACACATGCAAATTAGCTGCTATTCATATGAAAACCAAAGAAGAAAAAATACACTGTAGAACTGAAAAGAGAAATGTATTAAATGTAATACCGTTCAAAAGTTTGAGGTTGGTAAGACATTGATAGCGTTATTCAACAAGGATGCATTAAATTGATTTCTATTTTTCTATTTATTTTCTATTCATTAAAGAATGCTGCCAAAAATGTTTCATGGTTTCCACAAAAGTAGCAACACAACTGTTTCCAACATTGATATTAATAAGAAATGTTTCTTGAGCAGCAAATCAGCATATTAGAATGATTTCTGAAGGATCATGTGACACTGAAGACTGGAGCAATGATGCTGAAAATTCAGCTTTGCATCACTGGAATAAATAACATTTCAAAATATATAAAAAACTGTTATTTTAAATTGTAATGATATTTCACAAAGTTACTGTTTATAATTTATTTGATCAAATAATTGAAGCCTTGGTGAGCATGAGAGATGTCTTTCAAAATTTTACCAACCCCAAACTTTTGAACAGTTCACATAAACTGCGTTTATGTGAACTCAACTAAAAAGAACTGAAACAGTAACTAGAATTTGTTATTGCTAGTAGTTAATTATAAGAATTGTTTAGGTTTATTTGATGTGTCTTATATTTTAATATTTTTTTTTGAAGTTATGTTTTAGCTACACTGAGTAGCTGAGTAAAGTTTAAAGTTTAATTTAATGTCAAGAAATTTACTTTTTGCAGACTTTTAGTAGAAATTCACATTACTAAGATATTTTTTTTTTACCTAAATGATGGATAAGGCAGTGATTATAATGATTTTGATTTAAATTTTGAGATGATTTAAATTTTCAAATTTGATTAAATTTGATTTAATTTAACTTGTTAAGTTTTGCAATGTAAAATACTTGAAAACAGAGTTAAATAAATTAAAAAGAGTTCAGAAATCATACAAAAAGGTAGGTTCAAATGCCACAGTTTCCAGAGAATGACCCATTTCACATATTCAGAGTGCACTGTGGTGACCACTAACCTGGATATGGTGTGCGACCATAGCTAATGATTTCAGTGAGCAGAATGCCAAAGGACCAGACATCTGATTTAATGGTGAAGGAACCATAGTTTATGGCCTCTGGAGCTGTCCATTTTATGGGGAACTTTGCACCTGAGGTCACAAAACAAATATTAACATGACTTCCGCTGACAATAACCTATAAAGAAACATGTATTTATCCACAGTTTACCAACTTACATTAACTCGGATTCTCTACATTATTGTTGGCTGTTTATCAGACTAACCTTCTCTGGCAGTGTATTCGTTGTCCTCTATGATACGGGCCAGTCCAAAATCAGCGATCTTACACACTAAACTCTTGTTGACCAGGATGTTGGCAGCACGAAGGTCTCTGTGAATGTAGTTTCTCTGCTCAATGTAAGCCATGCCTTCTGCTATCTAAAGTCAGGAAAAGGAATCATATTTTAGTTACATTTAATAATGTACCTATAATGGGTTTGTATCACTGAGAGCAAGAGCATGAGAGCATAATAAGCTATAATGGTGTGTGTGTGCATGTGTGTTTTTTTAATAATCCTATCATCAATCACACAACAACAACATCCTTCTTAATCAATCGCATTCATCTCTCCTCTCCCCAACCCAACTCATCGCACCACCCTTTTTTGCAACCGTCAAACACACTTTAATATTCAAAATCCTCACTTGAATGAAACATCAGTGACAGTATTTCATATTTACCTAATATTTCTCATAACTTCCATATTACCTGATTCTGAATGCATACTGGTGGTCAAAAATTTGGAATAAATATGTTTTTTTGTGTTTTGTTTAAGTTTTGCAAGCCGTTTCTAATCCTCTCTAGGTCTCTTATGCTCAGCTGCATTTATTTGATCAAAAATACAGTAAAAATGTAATATTGTGGATATTCTTACAATTTCAAATAGCTGTTGTCTGTTTGAATATATTTAAAATGTAATTTATTCCTGTGATGCAAAGCTGAATTTTCAGCATTATTACTCCAGTCTTCACTGTCACATGATCCTTAGAAATAATTCTAATTTGCTGATTTGATGCTCAAGAAACATTTATTATTATTTCTTATGTTAAAAACAGTTTCAAACCTTAATCGTTGATACATATATTAAAACATACAAAATTTAAATTATTAACATTTAAAATTTAAACAATAATTACTTTTGACCATAAGCGTATATTTCACTATTTTAAGGAATCATTAGCACAATGGAGAGAACAAGCTGCTATTATCATGGATTAACAGTGACAAAAGTAAAAACATTAGATTTTATAGTGGACTCTACCCTCTCTCTTTCTCTTTCTCTCTCTCTCTCTCTCTCTCATCTCTCTCTCTCTCCCCCATTAAAGAACCACACACACACACACACACACACACACACACACACACACACACCTCTGTACACAAATATTACTGTCTGTCAGTTATCACATTTGAATATTAAAATCTACAAAGACAAACCTGTCATCCACATCAAGGGAATGTGTGACTTTATATGCAAGAGGAAAGCACATTAGCTGAACAAATGAGACCTTCAAACCACCTCACCTGTGCTGAGAAGTCAATCAGTTTGGGCAACTGGACACGATTCCCTTCATCGGTTTTAATGAAGTCCAGTAAACTCCCTTTAAAACACATGCACACAAACAGATAAATAACAAAGATGTATAAAGCCATGTTTTGCACATTAGAGTCTGGAGTCACACGCACCTTTCTCCATAAACTCTGTAATGATGTATATGGGCTCCTCTTTGGTGACCACAGCATTGAGACGGACAAGTTTGTCGTGCTGGAGGGTTTTCATTAAGTTGGCCTCCATTAGGAAAGCTTCAACGGACATACTGCCAGGCTTCATAGTCTTCACTGCCACTTTTGTGTGCTTGTTGTATGTTGCTGAGAAGCAAACAGAGATGAGTTAACATTAGGATTCTTCATTTTCACTATCACACATCATTATTAGTGTAACAGGACATGAAAAACTTGGGTTTTCAGATCAGGTTCAAAATCAGGTCAGTTTTTCTGGGTACAGCGTTTTTGTTTAGGTTTGTAATTAAAAAAAAATAAAGATTTATTCCTGTAATAGTAATATGTGACTGAATAACAGTGTCGTTGTGATTCATATATAAATTACTTACATTTTGTCTCATGCATTTTCTGATAATAAAGCAATATTAAACCCCACACTTAAACACCACACTTACTCACTTATCATAATATGATTAATGTAATGTTTATGATATATATAACATAAACATTTAATTTATAATATTATAATAAATCTATATATATATAAATCAATTATATATATATATATATATATATATATATATATATATATATATATATATATATATATATATATATATATACAGTATATAGTTTATATGATAAAAATAAATCAACAATAAAACATTTTAATAATATTTTCTTAACATTTTTAATATATATAGTAATATTGTATAATAAACTATTCCTTTACCAAGTAATATAGATCATTACCTCACTATAGGCAGTTAGTTGGTGCCAATCAACACAGATACTTTGCATATTAATAGTTCATAGGCATTTTACTGACAATGCTTGGACACTTCAAATCTGACTTTTCAGCGTCATAACTATCCATTTTAGCTCTGTATTTTATCCTGGACAAGCTGAGAAACTCTTTCAGATCCTACTAAACAAACCACGCTGCACAACAACTTTTTTTTTTGAGTAAATAGACACATTAGAAATACTCTTAGAGTAAGCAGAATGTGTCTTACCCATCCAGACCTCTCCAAACTGGCCTGCTCCCAGACGTTTGTCCAGTTTGAGGGACTCACGTGGGATCTCCCAGGCATCTTTCTCCCAAGGTTTCTCAGGTTTGGGACTCAGACAGGGATTAGTGAGAGACTGGCACAACCCATCGCTTTGCTCTATAGATGTACATTTTTACAATTTGTTAATTCTAAACCAACTGAGTGGTGAACAATCCTTCATGAAAAAGGTTGGTAAAATTCTCACCAAACATTAATGACTTAAAATATATGTATTATCCGATGAAATACAGTATGTCCAGATCTTTGCATTCTGTACTCACTCTTGTAGTGGCTGACCAGATCCTGCAGGGTGTTGAAGGTGATACGTGGGGAAATATAGAAACCGCCATTATCCAGCGTACGGATCTTATAATGTTTCACAGTGTCCCCTGTTTGGTCGCAGTCTCTGACAGACAGAGAGTAGCTTCCTGAGGGGGAGATACAGGTGTTTTAAAGAGCAGATAAGGATCTGGTAGATATGCAGTTGAAGTAAAAATGTTTCAGATGTAAAAAATTAGCACTGCTAATTCTTCATTATCAAACTCCTTGTCTACAACCCTTCAGCTTTAACACTGTGCTGAACGTACCCATGGTGGTCTCACTGTCTCTGATCATGAAAGATCCTGTTTTGTTTCCAGATGCCAGTAGCTGTCTCTCTGCATCCTTTCTGCTGACACCTTTAAAAAACCAACTGTAGACAGATACATACATAGATTAAGAATTACATTAAAAACGTATAACCGTTTAAAAGTCACCCATGCTTAATGAATTAATGCATATTTGATCAAAAATATAGTAAAAACAGTAATATTGTGAAATATTTTTACATTTTAAAAGAACTGTTTTTTAATTGAAAATATTTTAAGATGTAATTTATTCCTGTGATGCAAAGCTGAATTTTCAGCATCATTACTCAGTGTCACATGATCCTTCAGAAATCATTCTAATATGCTGATTGGTTGCTAAAGAGACATTTCTTATTATTATCTATATAAAAACAGCTGAGCTGCTTAATATTAATTATTATATTATATTATATACACAATATTATTACATATATATGCACAATATTATTACATTATATTATATTATATCACTCCAAATGTGGACAAACTATATTTACTCACTCTTCAGTTTCCAGAGTATCCTTGGCAACATAGTTACTGGGGATGTAGCCCTCCTCACCAGTGCTGATAGATGCTGCTTTCCACCATTCACCTGACCTTAACACGTCAATCAGTCAGTCAATCAATCAATCAATCAATCAATCAAATAAGTGAGATACTGCATGTTAAATCCTCATTCAGAATGACAGGTCTACTTACTCCTGAAGGATTCTGAGTCTTTCTCCTTTCTTGAAGCCCAGGTCGCCTTCATGCATAGCTTCATAGTCATACAGAGCTATGGCAATGTTCTCTGAACCTAAAGGCAAATTACATCTTTAGTGTGCAAGAGCTGTGATCACACATTCACTGGTGTCACATGACAGTGTTCACAGAAATACTTGCTTTTCGATTATACCAAGCAGTGAACGTACCACAATTCCAACAGGGTACAATGGTTTTAAAGTGAGCATATACTTTTTATACAATAATAGCTGGCGTAATGCACTGCATGTGCTGCAGCACACATTGAGGTCGCCACTAAACTTTAAAACAAGCTACTTTTTCATGTTTACGACACATTTAAAAACACATCGCTGTACGATTTTACTCTTGCTCACAAGGTCAACCATATGAGTTGTATTTTAATATTTTACAATACTCTAGCATTCTGAACAAGACATCCTATTTATTAGAAATCCTATTTGCTAGACATCAAAGAAAATTTCACTTACCGTCAGATCCAGAAGTAGGGTTGGAGAGGCTTTTGTTCTGTAGATGGAAAAATATGTGCAGTATTTAAAACACCAAACTAGACATTTTAGTTCACTTTTCTGAACATAAAAACAGACCTGTCTGAGGCTTTCAAATAAAGGATATCTGTTTAAACAAATAAACATGTCAAACTCTTTTTAAGGTCATTACTAAAACTAAAACTATTTAAAAAAATTAAGTTTCAGTATAACTGAAATAATGCTGAAATGAAACCAAATATACATATTAGAATAAATTAAGTAAATCTTAACAGAAATATATGTGTGCGAGCGCGCGTGTGTGTGTGTATATATATTTTATTATATATGCAATAATATTAATATATATGCAAAGTCAAGATGATCGTACAGCTGTACTTTAGAGACTACTCTGTCTCTCAGTCTATGAGAAAGTGGAAGCACACTATTTGAAGTGATAATATGTGCTGAAACCACCAATACTGATGGTTTAGCTCATCTCAGCACTTTTCATCTGAAATCATGCTCAGGAATAATCCTCAAAAGATGTCTTTTCAGTTTGATTGGAAACTCCAAAATGCTTCTACTTACAGCTTTGGACGTGGGGTCTTTGGTGTAATGTGGTGTCTGGTTGAAGCTGTCACTGTTGCCCATCGATTTGCCAATAGGATCCTGCTCCGGTTTGGTCCCCACACAGCCCATGTTGAGGCCTGAAGGGTTAAAAACAGAAGACACTAATGCAGGTTGTCCTTGTCTGTGTAAAAACAGAACAACATCTCCAGAAATAAATATGCAATACATGGGCTGTTCTGAGTTCCCACTAAACAACGGTTATTTTTGTTGCTCACATGTATTGTACAGTTTATGATGGAAAAATGGCTGTAATGTGCTATACATGACTCAAGTGCATTAAATGCCATGTTGAATGCCACGTGTTTTGGCCTAAAGTACAACCAGATTAACTGTAGTGGTGAGTTGTAAGAGGATACTTCAAATTAGTATTTCCAATATTTATGAGTCAGAGATAAATAAACATGATTTCCCAAAATCATTGTAAGCCTACAGTATGTAGATCGAAGAGACCCTTGGTGCCATTGGTTGCTGCAATCTACTTAGGTTTATAGCTCTTTTGGGAAATGTAACCTTGACCGATTAATGTAGTGAAAGTCAAAATAACCGGTTTCTCATACTGACTTCCACGTTGTAGGCTGCAGTTCTCTTTCGCCTGTGGTTTTGTCATTAACTCGCTCACACATGCACATACGGAAGCTGCTCAGTGGAAACTGTGGTTGGTTAAGGCTTAATGTTCAAAGTTGATTCAAATCAGCTAGCCTTAACACCCTAACACTTTTCTGAGAACGTAGCAGAAATTAATCAACCGAAACATGCAGAACTGCCTCCCATCACAAATAGATTCCTACTTGGTCGACTGTTGAAAGAAAAAAGCAACTTTTCCCCCACTTTTGAATGAGAGGTGAGTGGAAACAGTATGTTTCTGAGCTCTTCGGCCTCTCTGTGGCTATCGTTAAAAAACAAAAGACCTTCAACTTGCATCTCTTGTCATGTGAGTGCAATGTGCTCTTATGGTGCAGGTTCATTTTTTGTTTCATACTTGATCTGGCCGTGCATGACCCTACACAAAACCAAAACCAAAACACCATATTTCATATCAGTGACCAGTCTGTTTGTCCTGACGATATCCAGGATAAAGAATAAAATTGTAGAAATGCCACTGGAGAGTCTATTCAATATAGCTGCGTTCAGCTGAATACTGAATTATATTATATAATTTAAGAACTGCTAAAATTGCGCCCTACAGTAGATGCAATTATTCTGAGAAATATGTGGCACATTACTTGTTTCCTGTAGCTTGTTCACCCATGTTCTGCTTTCTCTTTATTTGAAGTTTTTTTTTTTTGTTATTGCTTTGGGTTGCTTTTGATTTCAAATGATTTACTTTATAAAGTTTTACTGGTTGACTCTTTAATGGGACCAGGGTCGTTGTGAAAAAGAAGTGAACTTAATTTGATGAAATGTTCACTTGTAGTATACTTCAAATATTAGAAGTGTATTTTAAATAAACTGTGCTTGAAAACAATATAATAATACTGAAATAAAATGGCCCTTAAGATAGAGTACACTTTCATGACAATGCTTCTTATCAGACTTTAAAACGTGCACTGTGTAATAATCATAAATTAAAAGTTTATGATCTGCAGAAGTACACTTATTCCGATTTGTGGACTATACTAAAGCTCTTAATTTTAGTTTATCATAAATGCTTGTCACTACTTTAACCATGTTTTAAAGACAACAGAATTATGAAATTACATGTAAAGATTTAAGTTCTTTACTCAAGTGGTTCAAACACACTCTTAAAGGGGTCATATGATGTTGCTAAAAAGAACATTATTTTGTGTATTTGGTGTAATGCAATGTGTTTATGCGGTTTAAGGTTCAAAAACCACATTATTATCCACATACTGTACATTATTGTTGCTCCTCTATGCTCAGCCTTTCTGAAACACGTCGATTTTTACAAAGCTCATCATTCTGAGAAGCGAGGTGTGCTCTGATTGGCCAGCTATCCAGTGCGTTGTGATTGGCGAATATCTCAAGCGTGTGACGGAAATGTTATGCCCCTTAACATACTGTGATGCCGTATCCCGGCACAATGAGACAAAAACAATGAAACCCATTACAAATGAGGCATTTGTTGCATCCAGTAGGAACATAATTACTGATTATAATGACTCATACTGTCTTTTTATGCATCGCGTTGCGTCTCGTGCCGCGTAAACATAAAACCATTTGTCTGCATTTGTGAACGGAGAAACGAAAAACAACAACAGCTACTTTACGCTGCTCAAAACTCGTGTTTGAATCATCAGTGGCAATTTCTTTAAATCTGAAAACATACTTACAGGCTGTGAGTCAGAAGCGCCAGACTGTCCTTGCAAAGTTGGAATTGCCCAACTTTATAGAAACAGCCGGCATTGTAGGCTACTCTGCCAGGTTCAGGAAACAGTCCTCCATAAAATGTGCTGCACACTAAATATTTGGGTTGAACTGTTCTGGAACAGTGTTGTAAAAACAACTTAACCACTGATTTCTAGTTGTGACCTTTTGGAAGGTCAACAAAGTAGTTTCGCTTTCACAACGAAACACACAGCGACTCCACGACATGGCGGCGGTGGCAGCAACAATATACAGTGTGAATGAAAATCACGCCCTCTTTCTTTGCATGAACATTTGGGCGGTGTTATGCAAATCTTCCCACACAGTGATGTAAACATGTGGGGGCGGTTAAACGAGGCGGTTTAACAGGGCGTGGACGAGTCTTGACTTTTATAAAGAATATCCCTTTGGGTTTGAGACTTTACTCTTTGCAACTTTAGGGATCTTATCTATTCACAAACAGCTTGTAACACTTCAAAGAGTTAGGAAAATCGCATCATATGACCCTTTTAAGTTCAACTAATAGCACATAAATTTAAACTATAATTACATTTCATTCTATTTGCAAATAAGTGTCTGAAAACATTGTTTGCACTGCATTTAAAAAAATATATATTATTTCTGTAATAAGTACTTTAATGAAAGGTATGCTAAAGTGTAGTTCTTTTCACAAGGGAGTTGATGGCTCTTCGAGCTTTCATTCAGTTGGTCTCCTCTCAACCTGCTTAATTGCTGGCTTAATCACAAGTACATTTCCTTCTTCCGACTCAGAATCCGATAACTGATCGTACCCGGAGGAAATATTCAGATTTGCCTTTCGACAGTGTCGCCCATCCCATCCAAAGATGATTTTGTCCCTCAAAGCCCCAGAGCCACCTTTCCCGCAGGAGCACAGGGAGACTCAGAACTACAGCTCTTTTCATTTAACCACACATGCAAATGTGGGATGTATCAATTCCACCTTCCTTGTCAGGACTTTCTCATTGTTATTTGTTTTCTCTCCCAGAAACATACTGTATGTGCAAACTGTCAGAAAGCACCACAGCTTACTGACTTCAGCAGACCAACAGCCAATAGAAAACCTTGAAATATAACTGTTAAGAGTGTTTTTGAATCCTCTAATGAGGAAGAAAAATATTTAAATGTGTACTCTGATATTGTTGTGGTCTGTAAAACTATAGTGAACTATGGAAGTACCAGTATAACTAAAGCTAAAGCATAATATTATTTCAAAGAAACATGCGGGTTCCTCAAACACAGGACCGGTGCGCTTAAATAAAAACATGTAACCTACTGGATTTGACACAGTAACTGTGTCACACTTTAGAAATTAATCCGAGTAAAGAATTCAGCAAAAGAATAACCAACTAAATAATTTGATTAAATATGAGTCTGAATGAACCAGATACATATATCTCTCTGTCTCTTTCTAAATTAACAGAGGAGATAAGATTCTAGTTTACAGATAAACGACAAAAGCAGTCAGGAAAACCATAAAGAGTAGCTTATGACAAACAGCATTAAGGACATACATTAAATTAATTTTAAATGTTAATATTAGGGCTACTGTTTTATTCACGTACATATGTAAGCTAGAAACGTCGTTTAAAAAACGAAAATAGAAAATCAGCTTTAAAGAATAGGGTTTTAATCAAAAAGTCTTAATCGTTTAACTACAAAAACTATGAGATAAAATAGAAACGATGAAGAAAAAACATAATTAAATAAAAAGCAACCCTTAGTATGTAAATAATAATACAAATAAATATTTTAAGCGAACTTACCACTTCAGTCGCAATCCACACGAAAAGTATATTTCTTTATTCACAAAATTTCGCTAGTTGACCGAGATGTAGAAAGGTTGAAGCCGCTTCACACGGGCTCCTCCATCAGTTATGCGCTTCTGCGTCTCAGTCTCAGTGAGACGCTCGCGCTGTACTGTCCAAGAGGAAGTTGGCGGCTGTCTCAAAAACTTCTGAGATGCCTTCCTAGGCAACAGTGTAGGACACCAGGCCCGTTGTAAGTATAGCTCAGCACATACATACACGCTAAGCTCAACCGGCTCGTAACGAGGCGATAATAGCCAAAAATAAATCGAGCTCTTATGACGCTCAAAATGCTGTCTAGGTAGGGAGCTCAGTAAGTATTGAGACAAACACTTTTCAGAGGAAATCTGTCATAAATATTCCGCTTCAGTATCCGCGTGTCATATTCACGCAATAGTCTTCGTACAGCACTGTGAAACCAGGGTACTTTGTGTGAAGGTTGCAAAAAAAAAAAAAAAAACTTATTTAAAAACCTTTTGCAATGTCACTTCACTTCCGAGAAATAAAGCCCAGCATTGTTCGTTCAGCCAAAGTGTCATTCAAATTTTTACACAAATAATGTGAAAGGCTATTTAAAAAGACTGATTTCAAATAAAAGTGATACTAAAATCAAAATAAAATGGAGGAAAGTAATAAAAAATTAATAACAAAGGCAGATTTAGATGGGCTTGAGAACAGATTAGAAGAGCGAGCTGTGTGTATCTATTAGTGCACAACCACAGACACAAACACACAGATGTATTGTTGGATTGGAAACAGTCAAACAAACAGTTGGTCTGGCCTCACAGTTACATAAGGACCGACTAATCCGATGGTGAGATTAAACACCCTCTTTTTTTTTTTTTACATAAATCTACCTCTTCTTTAATAAATACTAAGACAAAACAACTTCATTCCTAATATGCAAATACTTAGGAGAGAGAGAGAGAGAGAGAGAGAGAGAGACACAAGAGAGAGAGAGAGAGAGAGAGGGAGAGAGAGATATTCACATTAACAGAAAGTCAGGTGTGATATCAGGTGTGGTTTTTATTTGGATTTTTACCTTTGTAACTTTAAACTCATACACCTTTGTTCAGTATACAACAGTAACAAGCTAAGAGTTGTGGTGACTGGCATGTTCAAGTGAAAATTCTAAATTGTTCCAGTGAATCAAAGCTCTCAGGCTCTTCACGATTTACACTCTTCCTGCAACAGTGTAGGTGTTCCCCACATCCTAAACCAATTACAGGTGATAGTTCACAAAGTACGACTGCAGCCATCTGTTCATGCAATGCACTTACATTTGTATTTATTTAGATAGACATTAGTTGTTAGTTATGTCCTTCTAGTGTCTAAAAAGTGATGCATTTTTAGTTATTAGATCTCCAGATTATCTCTAAAAGTATCTAAAAAATTGTGCAAAGCAAAGGTTTACAGCTAGTTTGAAGCAATGGTACAGAAAGTTTTTTTTTTTTAAAGTATACTTTTTTTCTTCTTCACAGTTTTACCCTTCCTCCTTTTACACTCTGAAAGCTTTTACAGCTGCAAGTGGAAAATTCACTATTACAAAATATATGCTTGACATCTCAAAAAAACCAAAAGGGGAAGCCGAGGGTTTTTCATTTTGTCACATCTACAAGAAGCAGGCTGTAGTGCTCAGAGACAAAAATAGATGAGATGCGACACCTCTTACACGGAAGAGAGAATGAACACAAACTGAGTGTTGACATAACAACACAAGACAGCAAGCAATTATATGTACTCATGTTATATGTGCTTATTAAAAACTCATGATATGGTATAAAAGAGGAAGAAGAAAGTATAGGGAAATAAAAAAACATAGCTGATAAGTTTATTAACAGTCCCCTTGTCAGTAAAAACAACTGGCTTCGTAAAAACAACTGGCTTCCTGTTTTGGTAGAGCTGATTTCTGGGAAATCGACACAATAAAATTACAAATTAAAAATCCATCCACATACAGTTTGAACGAAATAGCTTGAACATGATGAAAATAGATCTTATTTAATTCTAGTCTGCGCTGCAGTATGTATTATATTTGATACACTAGAATTATGTTGATAAGAGATGCGGCTGAAGTCTAGTGTTGGTTTTTCTGGAAAAATAATGCGAACACCAGACATTCGAGCTTGGAAACTGGTGGTGAAGGGTGAAAAAAAGGCTATCTTAATAACCACAGCAGATCATACATCATAGTTAAATTCAGTGCCTGTGTGTATATATATATATATATATATATATATATATATATATATATATATATAATATTATATATATAAATAAATATATATATAAAGAAATATATATATATATATATAAAGAAATATATGAAGAAAAATGTTCATGAAAATACTAAGCAAAGCCAATCAACATAAAACAGTGAAAAATAATTCAACATCCTTGCTCTGAGTCTGCATGGGTTCCTTGAGGTCCCCTGCACAGCCGTATTTTCCTCTCCTTTAGTGAGCGCTGGGAAAGAGCTAAGATGTAACAACACAAGTGAAATTTCAGAAGATACTAAATGTGTTAAATAAATGAATGGATGGATGGATGGATGAATGAATGATCTCTTACCATCAGTATCCTGCCCAGGTCTTTTTCTGCTTGCTTCAAGGCTATTGTTCTCCTTCTCCTCTTGCTCCACCAGTCTGCTTCCAGGATCAGACACTTCACCACCGACCACAATAAAGCAGAAGTTAGAACTGATCTCATAAGATCAGATAACTTCAATTGAAGCTATTTGAAATATGATGACATAACATAAACTCAGTGCTAAGATTACCTGTCCTCTTGTTTTAAGGGACTCCATAACCACAACTGCAAGGTAAGACAGACCAATTATACTTAGAACAATCTAATTAAACTTAAACCAACCAACAGGTGTGAAGCTTTACCTGGTTGGAGGGAAATGGTTAGTGTTGGGATTTTCTTCTTCTCTGGGCTGACAGACGTTTCAGCTGCTGGAGTTGTTTCACCTTCCTTTACCTCTTTCTGCTCCTTACATGTTTCCTGTGTTTCCTCCTGCTATATAATGTGAACCAAACCTCACAGTCAATTTTATTTGCATACTCGTAAATACAGAGAATGTATGAATTCATTCAGTCATTTTAGGTAAATCACAGCCATGTTGTACTAATTTGTTCCCAAGTTTTATTTAAAGTGTGGCCACAATTCAACTACATTAAAATGAAGAAAGGAAATAGTACAATGTGGCCATGATTTAACTAAACCACATCTGTTTGGCCACAATATCATTTTTCTTTCTATATGCCCAGGGCTTCGTAAACAGGAACAGTGCAAACACAAAGAAGCCTGGGTGTGCAACAGTAAGTATACAGTATACAACAGGTTAAATGCAAAGAGTTTCATACACAAGAAGCTAATATTGAGAAAGGGACATTTTATAAACAATACGAGCAGTAATCTAGTATATATTGTTGCTCTTTTTGCAAAATCTGTTTTAAACAAAGACAAAGCAGAACCTTTTTCTGTCAGAGAGCAAAGACTGCTAGTCGTGCAGGATCCTGAATGCTTGATCAAAATGTTGCATTATTTTGTATTAGCTAATTAAAAAAGCTTTTATTTAGCAGTTAGCACTTTGCTAAGCTGGTAGGTTATGACATTAGCCTGCTTACTGTAAGCAAACTAAGACACAGATAAAAGAATTTGTTTTGTTATTGTAGTCTAGCTGAGCATTTTGTAACAAAGCTAGCAATAAGCTAAGCTAGTAGCTAGCTATGCAGTTAGCTTGCAAAGCGAAGAAAATAAATGTTGAACTTGACAAGTTTTAGCATTGTTAATATAATATGATATGCAGTTTGTAAGTGTAATTAACATATTTTCATGATTGAAAGATATTGTAACATGATTTTCTATGCTTTGTGTTCAGGCATTAATGGGATACACTCATAAAATACTTTCTCAACCAAAGGAGTGTCTTTATTGAAGAGGTATTTCTGCATGATTTGAAGTCTACCTGTGTATTATTGTCTGCTGTCTGCTGGTCACTCTGAGGGCTTGATGGGCATTGAGATGATGATGAAAGTGTAGCAGGTGGTGAGGAAGATGAAGACGAAGATGCATCGCTCTGTGAGTGTGTGTTCTCTTTCTCTTTGCTTTTTGAACGTCCCGACTCAGACAGGTCTAACGGAGCTTCCTCTTCATCCTCTCTCAGATTCTCTCCAAAAATCCTCTCTGGCTGCGTTGCTGAAGCCTTCCACTGGGGCGGCGCTGTAACAGCTTCTGTCACTCTCTTTTCTCTACTTTCTGCATGGTCTGACAGGTTTCTGCGGGACCAGGACCGCAGGCCGCTTGGTGTTGAGCAATGTGTCCGAGACTGGAGGCCGCTGCTTGATGGGATCAGTTTTGGGAATCGCAAAATGTTTGAGCTGGGAATTGGTGTGTGGCTTGGGTGAACTGCTATCCCACTACCAACACCGGAGCCGCCCGCTGCTAATGTTACCCAGTCAGTAGATTCTGAGAGCGACCACGGGATAGACAGGCGACCGGTCTTGATCGGAAGCGGCCGGAAGGGGACAGGGGCGTGGATTTGTTGCCGGTTGCTACGTTCCTCAGAGGCAACAGAAGAAAAAATAGGATTGTTCTTCAGTAGACTAAGAGGAGATGGAAGAGAAGGAGACAAAGGGGAATGTCTGTGCTCAACCAAGTCCACGCTGGAAGTTCTATGGACACATGAGGAGAATGATTAAGATGTATCACAATCTTAATTTGCTTCCAGTGTCAATGTGTCTGTTTTGTCTGCACGTCTCACCTTCTTTCAGCACTGTGCTCTGTGCCCCATCTTGAGGTGGGCAACATTGGCTTACTCGATTCCTAGAAGAGAGTAAGATAAAATTCAGCAACCAATAAAAACACAAGGGAACAGAAAGAACAAGATTTACTATAAAACAACCAATATTGAAAAAATGAATTATTGCTTACAAATGAAAACGCCCTCCCCCAGCTTTGCATACGTTTGTGTTCAGAAGCTTTCTCTGTTCAGAATAAAGAACATTTAAAGATCTTTTCATCAGATGTGAGCAAGCTATGATACATTCAGAACAAAATAGCACTGGTTCTCATATATGTCAGAAATGTACCCAACCGTAACTTACCCAGGATGTCAGTTGGGCTATTGTCCTTCTCACGTTTGACAGTCGCTGCATGTACAGTGGCGTCCCCTGGTGGAGGCTGGCTGGACTTCAGCCCTGAGGCCAGTGAAGTCACAGCAGCCACTGCTGTGTCAGGTGACATCTTGACTTCCGGGGTGGTTGCGTCCTCTGAATGACCATTCTGCTGACTGAAAGGTGAAGCAGTGAGTTTTTATGCATGACTATTATATATAATACATTGCACTAGTCTGATAAACTGACCCTGACCACAAGTGACCAACATCTGGCGAAAGATATTTTGCCAAAATTTGGTGCAGAGCACAGTATGTTGGCTAGTGTTGCATGGTTACAATTTCAGTAAATCAGATTGTGCCACTAAGTGACAGGACCTGAACTTCCACATCAAAAGCAACAGGAAATACTAGCACAAATATGGCAAGGAAGCATGTTGAGCAAATGGGCCACTCACTTTGAAAGATCCCTCAAGCCCTTCAGCTCCTCTCTCAGTCTGTCGTTTTCTTTCTTTAGTGCATTCATCTCACTCACTGCAGCAGTGAACAGGAAAAGCAATAATATTCTTATATATTTCTCTGTGACCTAGATGGACTTCATAACAACAATGTCAACAAATACTGCAAAGGGTGACTGTTTTATGGTTTATGTTCAATAAGATTGTTTGATTGATTAAATATTTTTGATCAATTTAATGGATCCTTGCTAAATAAAAGTAAATAAAAAATAAATAAATTACGTTTTAAAATGTATTAAAATAGATAAGTTATTTAGAATTGTTATACATAAAACATAATAACTGTTTTACTGTATTTTTGATCAAATTAATGCAGTCTTGGTGAGCATAAGATAATTCTTTAAAAAGACTTTTAAAAATCTTAACGACCCCAAACTTTGGAATGGTAATGTAAAAATACACTTTTTTTAAAATTGTTACAAATAGTGTCATTAGGATAAGAATTTACTTAAAAAACATTAACATTTACGTCACAATGTAGTTATATTATATATTATTTTTTGTATTTGTGTGTAAAAGGAATCAACAACGGTCAATGCTATAATATTTCCTCTTCATATAAAGTCTCTATTTATAGCTCACCAAGTAGAGAGATGTGCTGCAGACTCTGGAGCTGGGAGTTTTCATACTCTTGTTGTCTTTTTTTAGCAACATCCTGAGTGACTGTACACCTGTCACACAACCCGGCCCGCAACCTGAGGATCGACAGACACAGTGTGGGCAGTGGTACGTGATATTACATTAAAAATTGACTCTCTCTCTCACACACACACAGACACACACACCTGTTCTCCAGCTGTTTGATGTTCTCAGTAAGAATCCGTTGCTGTTCTTTCATTTGCTGGTTCCTATTGTAAAGTTCTTCTATGCGCTTTGCATCGCTACAACAGAATGCACATAAAACATTATTGATGTGGATGTTAAATTTGATGTCAATCAAATTTAGCTTGAAAAATGTGGTATGCGCATTCACATATTCTTTTTATTTGTCAGCTCCAGTACTTTCTCTTGCCAGCCTGTAGAGAGAGAAAAACACATAGTGAATGTTTGAATGCACATCGGAAAGCAGTGGCCGGCTGTTATGATTTTACTTAAAGGAATAGTAAAAAAAAAAGCTAAAAATGTGCTGCTGATAAATACATCACAATAATCCACAAGTAATTCACACAACTCCAGTCCATCAATTAACATTTTGTGAAGTGAAAAGCTGCATGTTTGTAATAAACAAATCCATCAAGATGTTTTAACTTTAAACTGTCGCTTTCAGGCAAAATACGAGTCCATAATTCATAATAAAACTTCATCCAGTGAACAAGTCCCCTGTTGTGCTCTCACATTAAAATCCACATACATATTAGTTTAGAACTGTTTTCGGCTCAGACCCATCAATTTGTGCCGCTGTACATTAACGACACATAAACTTGGACAATTTGTAGTAACAAGGATAAAACAAAGTTTACATGTGATTATTAACAGAATAGGACACTCCCCAAACATATGAAGAAAAGTACCTGCTGACACAGTATTACAGAAATGGAAATTGTAATTTGGTTGTAGTTTCATTTTGAATCTTTTGCAAGGAGTTATTATTCATGCTCTATGAATAACTTTGAAATAAATAAGATGATGAGCCAAGTTTTTAGAGGTTAAACAGAGGTTAGACCACACTTTCTTCGACAGACAAATTAAGGTCAGATAATTCCCGATTCCAAACAGATTTGACAGAGACAGACATTGTAATGTGATCAACAATTCCACCACACACCAAGGGAATAGATGATTGACCAGACGATAGTCCAATCCAATCCCGCACAGAATTAGAGCTCATTAAATTAACTCTATATGCCAAACCATCTGAGTGTGCAATCCTTTTAAAATTCAAATGAAATAAATAAAGATATTAATGTCTGTTGTATAAAATAAAAGTAGCACAAAAAAGAAACGACAAACAACTTTGAACAAGAACCAAAACAGACCGCACATTACCAAGAATACAGGTTTGCCTTAAAATAAAAAAAAATAATAATAATAATATTTGGATACGTGACCTATCCACTCCAACACAAAACCTGTCCTCAAAAAGCCCACAGTGTCAAGAACTAGTTATCAAACCTTCTCTCCATTAGCTCCAAAAAATATTTTTAAGCTTATCAGTATGGAGCGAATTTTGTGCCAATATTCATCAAACAAATCCAGCGTTTTGCAAATAAACACAATTTGCTTTGCAAAGAAAAACTCGACTTTCAAACAAACACAAAGTGATTTGCAAATACAAAATTCTATTTGAGAGAAAATGGTATGGACAAATATATTTATAGTGTGTTACAACTGTGAGACTCATTTGCATTTTTATCTTGGTTTGATTTTCTCACAAATGCATGCAGGCAGATTTTCTCACATGCGTCAAGTTGGATTTTCTGACAAATGCAACTGAGCAAGTTTATTTTCCAAAAACAACAGATGGCGCTGTTGGTCAAATTTACGCTAGTCTCCTGAGATCCGAAACATCTGTTTACCTTTTCAGACCAATATGAGAAGATATCCTCACTGTCCAGAGTGTGTCTTCACCCGTGTAGCGCACCAACATCCAATGGGCAGAAAAAGAAAGTAGGCTAAATTCTATGATGAAGCTTGACGTTTTTGATGGCATTTTTCGGGGGCATCTACATGCTTACCTGGCTGACCCTCAGATCATTAACATGTGAACAGAGCGCTAGCGATAATGAGGTGAAACAGGAGGAAATCTTTACCTCTCCTTACTTTTATACGGATTATATAATCAGAGAATATTGTTTTTCAATTTTCAAATTGGTTTTAAAATTAGACAATTTTAGGGCTTTCTATACACATAGATGTACCATGTATGTGAGGCACATATTTACTGAGATTCAGGTTGTTTTATTCAAGAAATTGTTCCCAGAGACTGAGACGGCAGAGAGCGCGCCCTGTTTGTTTTTTTCTTTTTTACAAAAGTCCATTGTTTTTTACAATACCCAAACTACACAGGGACCCTTTGTTTTCAAACGATTCTCGACTGTAATTTACAAACAAACCAGCAAACCGCCTGGCTTTGCGAGATTTTCAAAACATGCCATTCTGAATACGCTAAACCACTATTATTAAAATGCTGTAATTTAAATTATATTTTGGATTGGTTTCTCCCAAATTCAACCAAAAACACCCAGAAATAACAAAAACGCTTATCTGGGCACCAATAACATCTTCGACCCCAGACAAGGATGATTGCACCAATGTTAAAAAACATTTAAAAAGTTTTAGGATATTGTACTAAATAATGTGATTTGCTTTAAAAATGTTATTAATAATTAATGACCTCTTGGGTGATATATCTGATACTAAATTAAATTGTCTAAGCATTCTTTTTTTGGTACACAATATTTTTGTTATACATTGAACCAATTTTATCAACATGTATATATTCTATATCCCCGTGATCCTACAGAGGATAAGAGGTATGGAGAATGGATCAGTTTTTATAGGGAAAGACCGCCTAGTTTAAATGTTTAACCATGTCACGACTGACTTTTGAACTAATCAATCATGTTACCAACTTTACAGCCCTTATTTGTGAATTTCACTGACAATCGTAGGGGTCGCTTTGTGAAAACATCTAAATGGTTAATTATATAGTAAGACAGAAACTCACCTGTTCCCAACTCATGTTGGTCTGCTGTATTCCCTGAAAAGGTAAACAGGTGTTTCAGGTCTCAGGGGACTAGCATAAATTGACGGACAGCTCCCATCTGCTGTTTTTGGAAAAGATAGTGCTCAATTGCATTTGTGAGAAAATCTGCTTTAATACCATGTGGGAATATCTGCCTGCATTTGTGAGAAAATCAAGCCAAGTTTCCTCACAATGTGTCTCACAGTTGTAACGCACACTACATATATTTGTCCATAACCTCTACATTTTCTCTCAAATAGAGTTTTGCATTTGCAAATCACTTTGCGTTTGTTTGAAAGTCGAGTTTTTACTTGCAAAGCAGATTTTGTTTATTTACAATATGCTGGATTTGTTTGATGAATATTGGCACAAAATTCGCTCCATATATCAGACACTACCCTTACGAAAAATAAGTTTATTCAAGTGTGCTATTAGTATACTTCTTTTAAACTAAAAAAATAGGAAAGTATGCTTTTAGTTTACTTTTTATGTACTTCTCAGAAATGGGCTTTATGTACTCCTCCAGAAATATACTTTAAAATGACATTTAAGTATACTTGACTTATACTTACAAAAAGTCTAAATATATTTGAACTATACTTGTGCTCCTAGAATCTGTGTTTTCATTGTTATATTGTAGAGGGCGCTAGTACGCATCTTCTGTACAGAATTTCCAAGAAAACACAAGTGAAGAAGAAAAAGAAACAACAGATACTAATACATGTAATCTAACACAATCATCTGACATGAAACAGCATCAAAACTGTAACGTTATGGAATAAAATGTCAACTGATGAAGAGGTAATAATTACAGTCAAGCTTTGGGGTGTTGATCGACTCCATCTACGTTTTGATTATCATTCTGAATCCAATTTATAGTCTTTGTTCAGCTTTTTGTTCAAAATGTTATTTATTTAATTTACCCTAAGAAACTTACGCACATTAAAGTGCATGAAAAGAATGCATGAAGCTAGAATAAAATGTTTTTAAAAGCAGATACCATGTGCTTTCTTTGGATGTTTTGTATGTTCAGATATCCATATAACAAAATATATACAAATTAAAACCTAAATAGGGACATAGTAGTATACTTAAAGTATGATGTAAAGTTCACTTAAAGAAAAGTATACTTAAAAATATACTTGAACTTTACTTAAGTATACTTAATAAAATAAACTTGAAGTATACTACTTTTTGGTAAGGGTAGAGAAGATTGCAGGTAGAATATCACAGCAGAAACTTAAGTGTCCATATCCACCTTGTTATTCTCCTCTCCTGGGCAGTTAAGATGATGCTTCTGTGGCAGTGAGATGATGAAATCCTCCACTTTCTGAGAAGAGACGAAACATCATCTGCTCACCATTATGCTGAAGTTTATTTATTGCCGGATATATGAGAAATGGCTGCAGACCCAGTGCTATCATCCTCCTTAGGACTGGGTTGAAGTTCCTTCTCCTAGCAGACTTGGCTGGGCTGAAGTCAGGAAAAAACAACAGCGTGACATTATCCTGCATATATTTCACCGTGTATTCCTGCCGTGCACCATTCAGGATCGCCGATCTGTCTTGCCATCTCAACACACGAAAGATAAGAGTAACTTTTTCCTCATTCATAGACACGATGAGCCTGCTCAATCTCAATATTGTGTCCTTTCAGTGCAGGAATCCACTTGAGTTATTGGTCACTAGTATGTCCATATGTAGGTCACGCAATACCGGGGTCAGTACAGAGTCTATCGCATCTCTTACTGTCGAGGCCACCACCAAAGCAAAAGTACTTTGCTGCTCTTTAAGTGCTAGCTTGATACCGTTAGCAATGGCGCCATCGAGATCCTCTTTGTTGATGGTGGAATCTTTGAATTTTTTCAAAATTGGCAATTGCTCAATCACTCTTTTCCAATTGTCCTTGACCGTTGAAGTACTCAGGATGGAATAGATTGAGAATGGTTCAAAATTTACTTTCCGGATTGTAGAATATTTGACAGAGTGAGCAGAGCGAAGGACCATGTGTGCGCCGCCGTCGAAGGGTCACATGATTTCCCCTGGAATGGTGTTCTTCATGAAAGATTTGTTTATTAAAAACATGCAGCTTTTTCCTTCACAAGTTTGATTGAGTGGAGTCGTGTGGATAACTTGTGAATTATTGTAATGATTTTATCAGCTGTTTGGACTCTCATTCTGACGGCACCCATTCACTGCAGAAGATCCATTTCTTCAAATCTGTTCTGATGAAGGAACAAACTCGGAATACCTAACATTCAGCAAATTTTCAGCTAAATGTCTTTTTTTTTTCGGTGAACTATTATTTCAAATATCATGTTCAGACTTATTTTTGCTGATATTTTTGGCTGCTTTATGAAGTGTTAATGTGAGTCACAATGTAATGCCATTGTGTTTAATTCACCCCACCTTCATTCATTAAACTATCTCCTTTTGTGTTTAAAAAAGAAAGACATAAAAGAAAAAAAAGGAAGTCAAAAAGGTTTGGAATGACATGATAAACAATGTCAGATTCATACTAAACAATGTTGTTTTTTATTGTTTTGCTGATTTTATTTATGCAGTTACTGTTGTTTTGCAGGCAAAAAGGTCCAATGTCCAGAGTCAACAATGTAGTGATGTGTGAAGGAAATCTTTCACGGAAGTCACTTTCAAACCAAGAAGCTTTCTGTTTGTCAGTGCAGCAAATTCATGTGATCAACTTAACCAAGAGAAAAATCTGCATGGGGAATTTTTTCACGCTCAAGCGAAACTCCTGATCATGCAGATTCCTAATTGAAATTACTAGATTTTGTTTGTGAAATTTTCACCAAGCAACAGTAAATGTGACCTCGCTTTCAGTTATCTATTTTGTGGTGATGTAAAGATGTTTTCCTGTTGATTGTCACTGTTACTGAAGTTGTCTGTAATTTGTGAAGTTGTCTGTTGGTGAAATCTCAGTCAAGAGTGTTCAAGACAAAAAAGTAAATGGGTGATCTTACCCTCTAAATCATGCTCATGCACCTCCCGCAGTTTCTGCAGGAGTTCAGGAAAGCTTTCCACAGCCATGCTGGTGTTCCTGCACACCTGCCTCTTCACTCGTCTTCCTACAAATAAAGATAGGAAGGAAAAATAAAGGAAACATGAAATGATTTGTTAAATTAATGCATGATTAGGGTTCAACTGCTGCCAGTTCATGTTTTGCTGTTGCCCTGGCTTAACCTGCTAAAATATGAGCTGAAATTTCTACACTCCTATATACCAAGGCTATCAAAAACCTGGTCTTGCCAAACTGGTTCTGCAAGCTGTGCACCGCAGGCCTTACTTTATTTGTGTATGCATGTATGACTGTGTGTAAAATAGAGTGAGAGAGTAAGAAATAAGGAGAGAGAGTGTGTGTGTGCTAGCATTTAAAAACAAACAGGATCAGGAAGTTTATTTATAACCCATTAAATGTGCAGAAAACTTGGGGTTCAAACTGACACATACTACACTAACTAAATATGACAATGTTCACCTTATCTTCCCTGACCTGTGCTATCTACAAACGTCCATTGTCTTGCCTTATAAATGTCTGTCTCGAAAATCTTTACCAGAACACTGAAACTAAATTCCTGATGTTGATGTAAAGGCCTTGTCATATAAACCGATGTTTAATTGATCGAAATGTACTGAAATGTGAATATATATTTCATATATGCAATACCGCTCAAAAGTTTGGGGTCAGTATGCCGTTTTTTAAAGAAACTAATACTTTAATTCAGCAAAGCCCCATTAAATTGATAAAAAATTACAGTAAAGCAATTTATAATTATACAAAAAAAAAAATGTTTTTCTGAACTTTTTATTCATCAAAGATTCCTATATATATATATATATATATATATATATATATATATATATATAGATCATGGTTTCCACAAAAAAAATTAAGCAGCATACTGTTGTCAACTTTGAAAAAAATAATAAATGTTTCTTCAGCAGCAGATCGGTATATCAGAATGATTTCTGAAGAATTATGTGACACTGAAGAACAGAGAAAAATGCAGCTTTGCCATGACAGTAATAAGTTTAAAACAGATTAAAATAGAAAACAGTTCTTTTAAATTGTAATAATATTTCACAATATTACTGTCTGACCCAACAACATGTAGCCTTGGTGAGCAAAAGAGACTTCTTTTATAAAAACATTCAAAAGATCTCACGACCGCAAACTTCAGAAAGATAGTTTCAACCTAGGTGCTGTAAATTACACCAGATACAAGTGTAGGATTGGATAACTTCTCTAAAAACTAATGGGACACAAACTTTCTAAAAAAAAAAACAGGGACTTTCATTTCAATACAAAGTGGGAACAGTGCTGCAGAGCAAAAATGACTCATTATAGCTTTTAACCCCATCTGCATGACTTCTACCAGTAAAGATACAGCATGCCGCTGAGGGTTCTAGGGAGGGTGCGGCTACTGCCCCCCTCCCTCCCCCATACAATCTTTTTTGCATTTTGATCTGAGTGATTTTCACTTGCTCCTTAACTCTCCCTACATGTCGGGATACGTTAGATAACAGTTTTGAACGTTACAGCAGAAGGAGCAAGAGGGAACCTGTCTCTCAGAACTGCAAACTTCACTTTTCACACACATCTACACACACACACACACACACACACACACACACACAAACTAATGTTTTAAACCCACTCCATTGAGCTGACTTTGCAAAAAAAAAAAAATAATAATAATAATAATAAGATTACTAGCAATTTAGATTATACCTGTATAGATTTACCACAGGAATAGGTGTTAACTATCATATCTGACCTCTGACTCTCAGTGACCTTAACATTTGGGGTCAGAGGTCAGATCTGATAGTTAACACCTATTCCTGTGGTAAATCTATACAGGTATATTCTAAATTGCTAGTAATCTTTTTTTGCAAAGTGAGGTCAAAGGAGTTGGTCATTCATGGTGTCACTAAATAAGTAGCATTTTACATATATTGCATACTGTAATTGATCTAAAACTTACAAAATCAGTCAGTTAGTCAACATGATGGACAGGTGGAGTCTTTGAGAAGGCCTGGGGCATAACAATATTATTAATATACATGAGAAAGTATGCTTCTGAGATGGAGTGGTGGATCAGGTCTGACATTACGCAATCTCTGCCTATGATTTTGCTAGGGTTTTGGTTTTTTGACAGTTGCTTGTGTTTTACATGTTTTACATGATCCAGTTTTCAGTGTACTATCAGTTTAATACTTGGTATATTACCAAGGGCGGGACGATCAAAAAATATGAGAGAGAATCAGAGACAGAGACGTGTAAGCAAGTGAGCAAGTGAGTGAGCAAGGGAGTGAGCAAGAGAGTGCGCACGCGAAAGAGAGAGAGAGAGAGAGAGAGAGAGAGGAAGTTGCAAACAAATGTTAAACTATGTGAACATGTACTGAGTTTATGATATAATGTCAATGGACTCAATATAATTAGTATTCAGTTATTACTTTTTAACAGTTCTTGTTAATGATTCTCATTTATCAAAAAATAACCTGTGATTATTAAATTAATTTTCTTAATAACCTCAATACTCCAATTAATGTGAAAAGAAAAACATAAGAAACAGTAATGTTAATATTACAAATAGACAGATGTGGGTGGAATAAAATGTAATACTAAGACAAGATGAATTCATATCCCTGATCAATAAAACAAAAACAAAAAAACATCCCACCCAAATGAAATAGCTTGAATAATGAGTGACTGTGTTTCTGTAAATATGATGTGTTGCGTTACTGATAACTGATCACATCATGCAATAGCTCCGTAAATAAATACCAAAACACATGCCATCTGGTCAATGCAGTATGTTGTGGAGAAACAAGCAGTTCACTCACCTCGTGCCACCTTGTGGATGTCAATCACGTCACCTGCCAATCAAGTGATGCTGTTGGTCTCCTCGTCAAGCCAGTTTCATCCGGAGCCCCCCGGAGAGCCACATCAGATTGAAAACTAATGGGAATGAGAACGAAATGAAAAAGAAGAAAAGAAGAGTGTTACATACGCCCTGTGCTCCTCTCCTCCTCCTTCTCCTCTCCATGCAGCCCCTCCTTCTTCTCCCCACTGACGAGGTGAACAGGTTTGAGCAGTTCCTTACCGCAGCACACAAACACCAGTTCTCCCCTGGATAAACCGGTCCTGCTGAAATCCCACTGAACCTGCCTGGCCACAAAGAAAAAAAAAAAAAAAAAAAAAAAAAAAAATCAGCAGAAGGATATAGAGAACCTTTAGACACACAAAGCCGCTTTATTCTGCTCTTTGATTTGCTCTTTTTAATCTCATGGAACCAAAGATGCATTTATTCAACTTCATTGCAGTGACATGGGAAAAAAACAAAACAAACATATTACCCAGGTGAAAACATACTCTTAAATGTATTAAAATGTACTGAATTACATTTTAATATATTTGTAAAAAAGTATACTAGAAGTACTTTTGTAATAAATATGTGCAGTTATGCTTTTATGCTAAAACATAAGCATACTTTTTGTGACGTTTTAGTGGATTTACAGAACATACTTACTTTACTCTTGAAAAAAATTGTAACATTTTAATATAGCTATTTTATGAAGTATATTAATTCACTTGCACATAAATACATTAGGTATAAAATAAGCAAATGCATTCTTACTAGGGATGCACGATATTATCGGAATGTTATCGGAATAGGCCGATAAAGGTAGATAATAAATAATGGTAATAATGTAATGTAATGTAAATAATGTAAACATTATGCCGATATCTGTGCCAATAAGACTAGCGATAAAACCACAAAATCACTTCAGCAATTCTCTCACTAACTTTCGAACTAAAGCCGATAAAATTTAACAGATTCACATCTCCGCACCTCAACACTATAATATAAAAAAAAAATACACAGAATGACGCGTGCGGTGTGCCATACAGCGTCATCAATAGTTACTAATGCGTGCAGCAGCGGCGGCGGCAGCCTTCCCCGGGTCCTAATGTCCAGCCCGTTTATTTACTTTGGGGGCCTGCTTGTAATAAAATGAAAGTAAAATACAAAAATAACATTAAGAGACTTGTGTCTCTGAATAAATAAAGCAGTAATGATGTCATAAACTCACGAATCAGGAATTTTGATTTAAAGTGGAATTGAAGCAGTCAGTCAAATTTACATAATTTAGGAAACTGGTTTCCACTTTAAAAAATAAAAATATAAAACAAACACAATTAATGTAACCATTTTAAAGAAAAAAGGGATGTTTTGTTAGCTTTTGGTGCAAGGACGCCATCATCCCACAGCACATGACATCACGGGGTTGATCGGCCTCATTTGACGCCACACCCTTACAGGAACGCCCACATGGAAGTGGATAGTGAACACACACACACACGCACACGCACACGCACACGCACACACACACACACACACACACACACACACACACACACACACACGCACACACACACAGTCAGGGCCATGGTAGGTAGAAGAGAGCTTTTTGCTGCAGTGCCTGGGGAGGAGTTGGGGGTTCGGTGCCTTGCTCAAGGGTCTACACCTCAGTCATGGTAGGTAGAAGAGAGCACTATTCATTCATTTCCCTACCTACAGGTACAATCCCTGTCAGTACTGAGACTCAAACCTGCAACCTCTGGGTTACAGGTCTGACCCTCTAACCATTATAGTCCACGACTGCCATTTAGCGCATTCATATACGAGGCTCATTTGCTTGCCTGAATAAAGCACACGTCATCGGTAAGGTGTGTACTGAATTTGATCTTTTAATATCACTGTTTTAAAGGCACTTTAAGTGTTTTCATAATGTCCTGCTGTTTTTAGTGATTAAAATATTGTGGCGGGTGATTTATTTGGATTGCTAATGGCCCAAACATACATTTTGTTCACATATCTTTGTTTCATTCTTTTGAGAGGTGATGTAAATATTTGGATTGGAACAGATAGAAAATTTACAGGTTTGTGCAGCAGTTCTGGATGTTTTGGCTGCCAGGTCTTCAGGTCAGTCACGTGACTGAAAATGAAATGGGGGCTCTGTTGGCCAGTGAAGTAGTATAAGCATTTCTTTACTTTTTGAACACACAGTGTTATTTTAACACACAAATGTTTTCATTCAAATACCATGGTGTCTGAATTGCAACAAATGCAACAAGTCATATTTAAAGAAAAGTAATCCTCCACTTGATGAATATGAAGATGGTGACATTTCAGATTTTCTGTTTCTTTGTTTGGTTCATCCATTTGCAGGCTTGAGTTTGTAAAAAATGCACTTTATTCACTTCTGCACTTTATTGTTTTACAGCAATTTCTTTATGTGTGTGTGTACGCGCAGAAAATTGCATTATGCATTTTTATTCAACGTTGAAATATTCATAGTGGACTTCCCAGTAGCCTAATACAGGTATGACAAATATTTCTGTTATAGCATTTCACTGATCTTTATTTTCATTTATTATCATTTATTATAATTATTTTGGTCGTAATGAACAAAAAGATATTACATTAAAGTACTCAAGGATTTCTAGATGTTGTATATGCTGCTGTACTTTTTAATATGAATGCTTTCTAGATGTGTATGTCATGCTCATTTAATGATTTTTGTACTTTTAAAAATACAATATTAGAAACCTTAAAATAACTAGATGTGTATGTCATGCTCATTTAATGATTTTTGTACTTTTTAATATACCATATTAGAATGCTGAAAAGTAGCTTTATAACAAACTAATAGTGTACTGGTAGGCACTGTAAATTACATGGGTACCAGATACAACAGCAGTAACCTAGAAGAGTATAAACATCTTAAAACCAAAAACTTGGTTTTAAAATTGCCTATCACAGCTATGTCTGATGGGATTTACCTAGCCTTATGAGCTTTGAAATGCTACTGAAAATGAAGCACATTAAAGTGAAGCTTAAAATATAATTTAACTGTACTGTCAAGAATGTCAAAAAAATCAGCATACTGTCATTTGAAATAAGATGTGAAGTAAGACTAGAGAAACTTGTTCATGCTTTATCACCATCAGGAATTGATCTTTAGACATTAGACAGCTCTTAATGAGCCACTTAACATAAACACCAGTCCTCAGTTACACTGGCTTCCAAAATAACACATTTGTCATTTATACTTCAGTATATAATAACAAAACAAATATGTTCACTGAATAAAACCTGCATCAGATCATTAGTACAAGAAATACTTATTATTATTAATCAGCTTCCAGAGAGATTTTTTTTTTTTTTTTTACCTAGGGTTGTCCGAAAACATGGTATTTGTAGTGGTTTTACAGGAGTAACCTTCATTTAATTATGGTATTTGTAAAAACATAGTTAAACCAAAAAACTTGGTTAATCTGTGGAATGTGAACCATAGTTTCAGTCAAAAAACTTTTACTACAGTAAAAACATTGCTATGTTTTGTTAAGGTACTCAAAGAACTTCCAAACAGAGCTTCAAAACAGAGACACACTTCATATATCCTGACTGATGCATTTAAAGTTTGGGCTCACAATTCTCAATACTCCACAACAAAGAGTCCTGAGTGTTGAAGCACAGACTTGGGTCTATAAGTGAATGAACAGGCCAGGTCACCTTTCTGTCTATGCATATTAAATATGAAGAATCAGCAGGGCTTTGGTCCAGCATGAGCTATTCAAACCTGAAATGCAGCTCTGAGAGAATGACACCAGAAGTCAGCAAGACAGATGATGGCAATATATGATTCTGCAGTCAACTGTATAGCGTATCTATTGTATATAAAGACTACACCAATCTTAATAGCAAATGGTGACAGATCTATGCAAACTGGTTTCTCTAGGTTCATGAAGTAAAGCGTAAAATCTGCTATATAATTTTGGTGCTCTGAGACGTGAACTGCTTTTTGCCCACTTGGGGGAGTAACAGCACGTTTTAACAGGCTGTATAGGCCTATACTAAAGGATTAACATAGGAACCATTCATCAATATTCACATACTATAATGAACAAACACAAGGATTGCTGTTAAATGTTACAAATGCACACACACACACACACACACACACACACACACACACACACACACACACACACACACACACACACACACACACACACACACACACACACACACACACACACACACACACACACACACAGACACTTTTACGCTAACAATAGTTTGCCCCTGAGAAAAACAATCTAAGTTGCTTGAATACCTGATTTATGTATGTTAAATGTACAAATTTAAATTACTATAGAAAAAAAGTGTTTTTTTATCTTTTACATTTTATTAATAATATGACTTAATCGTTCAACAGTAAAATATGCACCAATGTTTTCTGGGGTCTGTTCATAGGAACACACACAGACTGACACATAAGTACACACACACACACACACACACACACACACACACACACACACACACAACACACACACACACACACAACACACACACAACACACACACACACACACACACACACACACACACACACGAGAGACTGGGATTCCATAGGATCAGAGCAGCACTACGATCCATGTCTTGAGCCAGATAAGACTTCAAAGCATGAGACAGATTTACAAGGCATGGTGAATCCCCCTTTAAAAAATACTGCTGCATAAATGTTTATGCAACTGAAAAGACATCTAACACTGTAGAAACAAGCTCAGTCATCATAAAATGGCAACTCATTGGGCTACCTGTGTTTTGTGAACAAAGCAATATTACTTTGGCTATAAAAACAGATGTAAATGATTCCCACATACAATGGGATCCAAACTTCTAATATCACTATTGAAAATCCTTACACTAAGCATTAAACTCATTTAATACTTTTTTCTCATTACATATTTTCAACATAGCAATTTGAGTGAAATGTTAAATATTAATACAAAAAAGTATACATTAACCCCATAACGCCTTGATATTTGATTAATTTGATTTTATGACAGCAGCAGGCAAACTTTTGTTTTGGCTGTAGTCTCAAATTACAAGTCCAGGTGCGGTTTTGAAGCAGTTCCGCAGTCAGTCACTAGAGGGTGCTGTGTAATTCACCTCTACAGTGATTCATCAGAGATGCTGTATATAAACAAACATGCTCACACACACATTTAGCATTGGCGGCGGTATATGATTTCCCATTGGAAGTCGTGATGTTGTTTCTGCTCTTAAACTACTTTTGATAAACTCAACAGAATGTCTTTAAACCTGCCGGTAGGGGAAGGATGGAAACCAGGACCATTGCTGTTTAAGCACAAGGCATGGCCAGATTGCTCTGTTCCGCTACGGAGCAAAGGAATGGATGTGTCTTGATCATTTGTCTGTAGTATTGCCAGAAAACAACATGATGGAGCAGTCAGTCAGTCCAAGACCTGATACCGTCCAAGCCCACCCAGAGACTCCACTTACAGTGACATCAAACAAGAACGAGAGAGGAAAGAAAGATACAGGACCGGGGTCGGGAACAGGGGAGCTTTGGTTACCAATCCCCAAAGAATACTGTAATCTTAACACAGAGATTCACAAGTCACCATTTCTTTGTTTTTAATGATGGAAAATTACTGTTGCATAAATAGATATAGGCCTATTTCACTTTATGTGTATTTCAAATGTAAGCCCATATCCTAAATCATTAGAACATTTGTTTGGACATGCCATAGATTTAAAATCTTTTAATCTGTCACATGCTTCTGCAAAATTCTGTGTGTTTCCCAGGTCACAGGTGACCTCACCGAGCCAGACGGTCTCTGTTTGCCCTTCAGTCGAAGGGACAGAGTCTGCACTTGAGTATTTTGTGCTGGTGGCTGTAAGCATCAGCCAAAGGGTGCAAACAGTACAAATCTGGTGCAAAACACATGCTCAGTTATTTGTATTCCTGTTGGCCTCATATGCTTTTTTTTTTTTTTTTACTTTTATGCCATTTTCAAGAAAAGTTTTAGTTTAATGGTTCAAAAAATGTCATGTGGTATTACCAATCAAAAGGTATATATATATTGTATTTTACTAAAAATACAAAAAAGTAAAGATCTGTAAAGATCATTATTTCATTCCAAAAATATTTTGAATATATTGTTCAAGATAAGACTTTTTTTTTTTCAAACAAATATCACACATTATTAATTCAAAAATACCACTATGTTTATGTGGCATCACATGAAATCTTAAAACCTTGCCATGACATAAAGGTCAAATTTTATGATATTGCAAAATGATATAATTTCCTTTTTTATTCTGCATGTTAGTCACATATCATAACTAACATGTACTATTAATTAATTAAAATATTAATGAAAGCTGAAGCAATTTTTGTAAAATATTTACAAAATATTTTTATCTCTAAGAAATAACAACATAGTCGCTTACAATGCACTGGTACCAAAACCACGCTGAAGTAGCCACATTTATAGCAGTCACACCCTGTAGACAAATACTGAAGCAGACTAAATGACTACAGGGTGTAGAAAGAGAATGCTGAGTGTGGTAGGTGGCAGTGACTTACAATATGTAAGATGAGCACCCACGTGCACAGGCACACACTCATTCCGCTGGGGGGAAACTGGTGGGCCTCCTTTCACGGAACCAACACAGGAAGTTCTGTGGCACAGAGAGGAAGTTGACTAAAACAGAGCACAAAAACACCCCCTCCTGATTCCTGTGTCCCAGGACGTGTGTCTACCCACACGACAGAACACCATGTCCATCTCCGCCTCACAGACCACTAGACATGTCGTCTCTCAGTATGTGTGCGTGTGCGTCTGAAACAGTTTTTTACAAAACATTGAGGCGTCTGAATGTTTGTACAGTATGTTTACATAAAAGGAATAACTCAACCAAATGATCATATCTCACCCAAATGTAATTCAAACTTTTCATGCTTCCACGGAACAACAAATGACGTATTTTCATGAGATATTTATGTCCTAGTTGCTCTTTTCTACAAAACACAAGTTGTAAGTGACCAGTAACATTACAAATGTCTTTGCTGTCACTTTTCATCAATGAAAGTGTTACTTGCTGAATAAAAGTATTAATTTCTTTCCAAAAAAAGAAACAAAAAAACCCGACCCCTGTTTGAACAATATATATATATATATATATATAAAAGAAATACATCAAAAAAGAAAAAGTTCAAGGAGATGTAAAAAAAAAAAAGAAAAAGAAAAAAAGAAAATAATAATGGTAATGTGAAACATGCCCAAAAGCTTTTCAGGACATTAAAAAATGGCAAGAGAGGTTCAGAGCTCCGCCCCTAATCCATAAATAACTGACTGTCCATATCCATCTTCATCTGGACTATTAGGGATGACGAGAGATGGTCTGATGAGCAGAGAAAGGTAGACTAAGAAAGGAGGAGGGAATGAGGGAAATGTTCAGATTTGCATCCATCACAGGTTATTTTCAGCACTCCTGTTGGAGCGCTAGATGGAGTGGTGAGGGGAGGCTGAGTAGAGGGCAGTAGGTGACCTTTGATCCCAGAACCTCTTCAGTATAAACTTTATTAGCTTGCTGCAAGATGTGTTTGAATCTTTTGAGGCCTGTCTTTGGTTCCACCTGCATATGAACTCTTGATACAAACTGATTCACTCACTGGCAAAAAAACAAAAACAAAAAAAAACTCTTACACATTGAGGATTTATACAGACGTCTATCAACATGATTCATCACATGCACAAAATGCATAAGAACATGGACTCATTGTAAAGACTAATGAAGGCAAATCAACAAACATAACACATACCCATCATTGAAATTTTCTAAGATTTGATTAGCGCTCAAGAATGCGGTGTCCCATATCTCACCCGGCTCACCCTCATCTGGCCCCATTGGTTGTCAGCGTGGCCATTCATCCTCAGCCCGGCCAATCAGCTGACAGTGCAGCTCTCAGCCAATTACAACTCAGAAATCCTTGACAGTGAGGGAGAAGCTCATATGTGTTTATGGCCTCCTGCCTCTATGACAGAACACAGAACCCTTCAGAGAAAAATAAAGCAATTAGCCAATTACACCACACAGGCCTATTAGAAACCAAACATCCCAGTGTTTTCTTACCCTTTATACACAGCGATAAGCCTCAAGTTGACGGAGCGAACGTATCATGTCCCACAGAGAGAGGGAAAAGTGATGGTTATGAAAGAGAGGTAAGGAAGATTAGACATATTTGCAGGGAGTCTCTCTTTATTTGAGAGAAGACAGATGGACTGAACTCTCAGTAACTCTTCGACTCCTGAGAAAGAGATGTGAAAAATTAAGTGAAAAACTAGTGCTGTGTATGGATTATTAATCTAAAATCAATATAGAGCACTGTTTATCTAGGGGCAGACTGATCCATCATATTAGCTCAGTGAATTCCCTTGAAATACTGTTCAATAGAGCTTAAAAAGAAACAAAACACTGTCCAAAAATCTTCTGGAAAAATAAACCTTCTTCAATGAGGACACTGAAACATAACAGTCGTCAATAAAGTCTGCATTGGTCATTTCATGTCCAGGTCCACGTCCAGGTCTTCCTTTGGACGGAATGTTTAAAAACCTTGATGAGACTTCTTGGTAAAATATAAGTGACTGATATCAACTGATTCAAATTGTCATAAAATGTTCACAAGTACATGTACGTGTTTTATGACAGTCACTGGAGGAAGCAGCTGCAATGCAGACATGCACTGATTTCCTGATTTCAGAAAAACAGAGACAAAAAAAGCACTCACAGTAATAATTTTAGCCACAGCAAGTTCAAGTGACTTCTTGATTAATAATAGCATTGTACTGTTCTTTTTAACATAAGGACTATATTAGTCATGGGGATAAAAGTGTGGTTAGAACGTAATGTATGCAAAAATATATATATAGAAAAAAAATAATTTTTTTCTTACAAATAATCTCCCTCTAGTAAGTTCCAGGTTACTCAAAAACACCAGTGTGAACAAAATATCATGCAAAGAAAAGAAAAAAAGAAAGAAATACACAACAACTAATTTATTAGATTTGTTAGATTTCTAAAATTTCTAAAATATCCCAAAATCAGTATATTGAGAGGTTTTCATATTATGTACCTTGAAGGTGTAAGTTTGAATGTAAATAAATTAGAATATAACAGTATAATAATCATAAAGATTTTTTAGATATTTTTCACTGTAAAATAAGTTTTAAAAATGACCAACAAGAAACTACAAAACACAGCTACAGTTTAAGATGGATTATTTAGATTTTTTGTGCAATGTTTACATTGTCTTCAAGGCACTCTCACAAAGTTGTCGAGTTTTTTAAAAACCGATTTGTCATGCTGTCCCTTCGCATAAATGACAGTTTCCTAATCCTCTTGAGGCGTTTATACAGCACTCTCTTAGCACTTCCACAGGACTCTCAAAGACCTCTCACAACCAGTAACCACTGCTATAAATCTCACACAATGAGCTCTTAAACACCAGGGTGGTCTTCTCACTTGTCTTTTTCCTCTCCTACACTTTCTTCTGCGACCATCTCAAACTTTCTCTCACTCAAAATGTAACATTCATCCTACCCATTCCTCCATCCTTCAAACTCCCTACCCCAGCAGGCCAGAGTCTCCCTTTACCCTTCAAAGGTCTTTGTGACTCACTGTCCTGGGTCCAGCTCTTGGGGAGGAGGGGTTGGTTGAATAGTGAGTTGTCCTCTCCTCAAATGCGCAATCTCAGAGAGCCTGATGTCCACTAAAGCTGTTTCAAAACTAATAAACAATTGTCAAGCGAGAGGTAAAGCAGAGAGCTGTGTGGCCATTCTAAAAGCACATCAAAGGGTCCGCGCTAAGAGCCATGTAGAAGAGAGATGTGGATGACCTCTCCAACGCACACACACATACACAAATCACATATGCACCTCACAAATATCACATGCATACATAGCAGACACTGGGATGAAAGTATTTCAAAATTACAGAGAGAACAATGACATATAAATGGAGATGGATTCTCTGTGAGTTACTGTGTGAGTCACTGAATGGAGGAAATTACATATTTGGTGCCAGATGATTTTGGTCCTAAGTCAAGGGGCAAAGATTCAGGCTTAAAGACTGGAATGAAGAAAAGGATACAGCTCTCTTCGCATGGCAATGGATAAGATAAGTCAGGCCAAGATAGGATAGACCAGGATAGGTCAGGGTTGGATATTATAGGACAGGTTAGGACAAGATAGAATAAATCAGGAAAAGGTAGGATATGATGAATTGGAATAGGATAGCATAGGACAGGATAGGATAGGCTAGGATAAGTCTGAGCAGGAATGAGTAGGGTAAGATAGGACTGGACAGGACAGGACGGTATAGGATAGGATAGGATAGGAAAGGACAGGACAGGACAGGACAGGACAGGACAGGACAGGACAGGATAGGATAGAACATAACATAGGAAAAGCATAGGATAGGAAAGGCCTGGACAGGACAGGACAGGACAGGACAGGACAGGATAGGATAGGATAGGACAGGACAGGCCAACATACAGTAGGCCTGGACAAGATAGGGTAGACCAGGATAGGATAAGTCAGGAGAGAGTAAGATGGGACAGGTTAAAATAAATCAGGGCAGGACAGGATTGGGAAATAATAGGATAGGGAAGGAAAGGAAAGGATAGGCCAAGAGAGAATGGGATGGGATCCGATAGGACAGGATAGGCTAGGACAGGATATGATAGGATAGACCAGTATAGGACAGGACAGAACTGGATAGGATAGGATCAGGGAAAAAATCTACTGCTTCATGAGTGACATCACTATCTCTGAATGTCCACTAAACACCATTCAATTCATTTCAGCCCTTCATTCTCTTCACTGACACCAGCATTCTTACACACAAAACACACCCTGCTCACTCTGGCCGGGTCTGGGTGCTGGGCGGCAGAGGAGCCAAGATGGCTGAGCCCTAGAAAGTAGGAGCCAGCTCCTCAGTGTGTGTGTGTGTGTGTGTGTGTGTGTGTGTGTATGTAGGGGAGGAGATAAGTAAACTTCACAGCCCATGACATAAATCACATCAAGACATGACAGTAGGACACTGAGCAGGACCACTGATAAAACCAGCAGGAGGGAGGGAGAAAGACAGAGAGAGAATGGAGAGAAAGTAAGTGGGAAGAAGCAAGGGTCATGTTAATGGGCGAGGGGGTAGAGCGAATGGAAAGAGAGATATAAAAAAGTCTGAATGTGTTTATGTCAGTGTATGTGTGTGAAACTATGAATCAGAGGAAGAGCGAGAGATGGACAAAGTGGGGGGAGTGAGAGAAGGATAGGCGTGTGTTTTTAAGATTCCCAGTCCTCCTGAAGGTGTAGATTATCCAAAGAGCACAAGCTAATTTCCAGGTTCATGAATGCATTCCCCCGTTTCAAACAGCTGTCCACCTAAATCTTCACTGGTTGAGAAAGGATGCACACCCACAATGTGCATTATGATTCACGCTGATCCAAGAACACTTTTAAACAAAACTGACTGTTTTTCCCCCATTTTTACTGGTGCTAACTCTTCATAACTAAGGTGGCAGGTGATACATCATTTGATATACTGATCTTTCATTGACATGCTAACAAGGCCATTAAAACAGCTGAACTAATGTTACTGCTATTTAGCAGCTTGCACAAATCAAGGATTGTGTATCATTAACCGAGCCGCTCTGGACGTCTCTGACAATTTGATGCAATGTTCGCCGTACTTATTAGCTGTTGGCTGAATCAGACTTGACCGTACGTGAATGAAGTCTCCGTAAACTATCTGACATCCCTGCTCCTCAACCTAACCTCCGTGTTTATTCTACAGCCCAATTATGGAGAAAAACAAAACGTCTTACTGTGAACGGAAAGCGTTCACTATTTGTGTATGGCGAGAACACATCAATGGCAGCACTTCATTGTGTAGTTGACATCTGTGGTTAAATTTATGATCTCCTATTTGTGTAAAATGTAGGCCATAATTTTAATATGTGTGAAAGTAAGAAGTAAACGGAAAGTGGGTAGTTTATGTATTTTCAGGGCTCATTTGTCTCTACTGTAACTGACTGAATGAGCCTGTGCTGGGTTGACCCTTAAAAAAGTACTGTGGTTGTACCATGGTACAGTCAGCGTGATGTTATCAGTTGGAAACACCATGACATTTTCTTATATACCATGTCACTGAATGATTACCATATTAGTGTACCATGGCATTTACCTGGTACTTCAAGCCAATTCAAATATAAACAGGGCATTACCACATGGTGCATGCATGCCAAAGAATCATACTATTGCCATAGTACATATACAAAAATTAGTATTGTAACACATTTACTATGGTACAATGGCCAAGAAAACATGTTAATGGCAAGTAACGGGACCTTTTTGTATTTGCAGGCCCACCTTCAGTTCACAAACTGTCATAAATAGCCATAAAATGACACTAAACAATGTTTTGTTAATGCAACATTGTTTGATAGCTATTTGCCGTGATGCGAATAGCTCTGATGTTCTGTACACATCCACGTAATGCACCCACATACATTACACATACAGAGCCAATGTCATAGCTTAAATAACTAATGCCACACACCCTCCAAAAAAACACCCAACATGACACAGCCCCTCCACTCTCTTATCAGAGCACTGTGGGACATAGCTTGTTTTAAGAGTAGGAAAAACTGAACAGAGCACATTAAAGAAAATAGGAGTGAGTGTGTGCAAGTCTGTTTTCCTGGCCAGACTTTCAGTCTTGTAGCTTGAGATAGCAGCTGGAAGAGGCGATAATTAATCATTCAGTCATTTAAACTAAAATGAATGTTTCATCATGTTTCAACTATTTGACAAATAATTTTGTATTGTAGTGTCAGGGGCATCATGTTTGAGGGGGCACAAGTGAGGTGGGGGGGGGGGGGTCTCTCATGCTTGTCATGTGACACACAGCAGCCACAAATTGATATAGACTTACAGTGGTGTGAAAAAGAGTTGGACTTCTTCCTGATTTCTTATTTTTTTGCATGTTTGCACACTTTAATGTTTCAGATCATCAATCAAATTTAAATATTAGTCAAAGATAACAAAAGTAAACACAACATGCAGTTTTTAAATGAAGGTTTTTATTATTACGGGAAAAAACTAAATCCAAAACTACATGGCCCTGTTTGAATAAGTGTTTGCCCCCGTTAAAACTGGTTTATCACTCCTGAGTTCAATTTCTCTAGCCACACCCAGGCCTGATTACTGCCACACCGGTTCGCAGTCAAGAGATCTCTTAAATAGGACCTGCCTGACAAAGTGAAGTAGATCAAAAGATCCTCAAAAGCTAAACATCATGCCGAGAGCCAAAGAAATTCAGAAACAAATGAGAAAGTAAGTAATTGAGATCTATCAGTCTGGAAAAGGTTATAAAGCCATTTCTAAAGCTTTGGGACTCCAGTGAACCACAGTGAGAGCCATTATTCACAAATGGAAAAATCATGGAACAGTGGAGAACCTTCCCAGGAGTGGCCGGCCGATCAAAATTACCCCAAGAGCACTGCGACGACTCATCCAAGAGGTCACAAAAGACCCCACAACAACATTCAAAGAACTACAGGCCTTACTTGCCTCAGTTAAGGTCCGTGTTCATGACTCCAACATAAGAAAAAGACTGGGCAAAAATGATCTGCATGGCAGAGTTCCAAGAAGAAAACCACTGCTGAGCAAAAAAGAACATAAAGGCTAGTCTCAGTTTTGCCAGAGAACATCTTGATGATCCCCAAGACTTTTGGGAAAATACTCTGTGGACTGACGAGACAAAAGTTGATTTTTTTTGGAAGGTGTGTGTCACATTACGTCTGCAAAAAAGTAACACCACATTTCAGAAAAAGAACAATATAAATACAGTAAAATATGGTGGTGGTAGTGTGATGGTCTGGGCCTGTTTTGCTGCTTCAGGACCTGGAAGACTTGCTGTGATAAATGGAACCATGAATTCTGCTGTTTACCAAAAAATCCTGAAGGAGAATGTCCGGCCATCTGTTCATGACCTCAAGCTGAAGCGAACTTGTGTTCTGCAGCAGGACAATGATCCAAAACACACCAGCAAGTCCACCTCTGAATGGCTGAAGAAAAACAAAATAAAGACTTTGGAGTGGCCTAGTCAAAGTCCTGACCTGAATCCTATTGAGATGCTGTGGCTTAAAAAGGCGGTTCATGCTCGAAAACCTTCCCATGTGGCTGAATTACAGCAATTCTGCATAGATGAGTGGAACAAAATACCTCCCCAGTGCTGTAACAGACTCATTGCAAGTTATCGCAAATGCTTGATTGCAGTTGTTGCTGCTAAGGGTGGCCCAACCAGTTATTAGGTTTAGGGGGCAAACCCTTTTTCACACAGGGCCATGTAGTTTTGGATTTTGTTTTCCCTTAATAATAAAAACCTTCATTTAAAACTGCGTGTTGAGTTCACTTGTGTTATCTTTTACTAATATTTAAATTAGTTTGATCTGAAACATTAAAGCGTGACAAACATGCAAAAAAAGAAGGGGGCCAACAATTTTTCACACCACTGTATGTCTCTACTGAAAAAAAAAAAAAAAAAAATCACAGAAAATTTTAATGCTTTCCACAACAAATAATATTACAAACCATCAACTTTAAACCATTAAAAATGGTCTTTTGTAGTGTTTTGGCACATATTCCATTAGGATTTATTGGTTTTAACAAGCCACCAATAGAAGGCGACCAATTACCAGTAGAGACCAACAGGGTCCATTAAATTTTCCAGTAAAACCATTAATTTTTTTTTTTTTTTAAATATTCCCAAAATATATCATGAAATATCTTGATTCTCAAATATGTGCAAGTAAATGCATTTTGCACCTTTATAGATTATATTAGTTATCTAGTAAAGTAGCCTTATAGTGTAATCTATTAACTTTGTATAAAAATCCATCTTTTTACTTAAGTACCAGATATGGGTGTCATACCATAAAATATTTTAATACGACTGACTTTGTATTGATTGTGAATTTAATAAAAACTTACTAAATTACTAATTACACTTTCATTGTACAAAAAGAGAGCAAAGAAAGTTTAGGCTACATTATCAAAGAACATTTTCACTTCAGTCCAGTGAGTTCAAGCACTCACAAAACTCCCATAATAATCTCTAAAGCAGTTTACACTGTGAAATATCTTACTTGCATTTGAACATCTTCACTTAATTGCTTCTGATGAGATAATTAGTCAGAGAATTCAAGCAAGAGAGGTGACTCATCTGAACGCCTCTGATTGGTCCTTGCATTCATAAGCTCAACATAATCATATGCGATTGGTTAATGTGCAGGGCTTTAAAAACATGTCTCCTGCTCTGTGGCCAAATGGTCCAACTAAAGTGACCAATGTTAAAAGACATTCAGTTCAAATAATTTAATTGAGAACTGGAACTTTTCAATGCTGAAAGTCAACATAACATTTTGAGTTGTACCTCCAAAGTCTTTTACAGTGCCATTTTTTATGTAAGAAGTCACTGCTTAGCAGTCAGCGAACATGACAAAAATTGCAACATCAGCTCAGATTTAAAATTTATCTCAGTGTTCACTTATTTGTGATATTGTGATAGAAGAAACAATCATGAACTATGATGGGGACAGGAAAATGCAGTGCATTGTAAGAATATAAAGTGTCATCTTCACAAACCTGTACATACACAGTTTGGAGTTGAGTAGAATGATAAAGTAATCCTGAGAGAGATGGAGAACATTTGAAATTGAGAAAGAGGCAAAAGTGAGGAGGAGTGTGTGTGTGTGTGTGTGTGTGTGTGTGTGTGTGTGAGTTTGAGAGTACGTATCTGGCCGTAGTGGAGCCCGGTCCATGAAGTCTGCATGCTGTCAGTGTGAGTGGCCTTATCTTCCCCAAACATTTACTTAACCCTTTGTCTTACAGGGCCCAGCACAATGAGACACAGCCAGAGGAATCCCAGCGGGACTTCAGATGGACAGGCCTGCCGTTCACTGATACACTCACAGTCTCACTGACTGCAGTCTATTCTGCACACATTAAACTCACATCACAGCGATAACAACAGCTCACCGACCTCAGTTCGCCTTTAATGACATCATTTAAATCTTGCTTTGTCCTCTTCCTTTTTATTTGTATAACAGTGGCTGACAGATAGAGAGTCTTAGCCAATCAATTCCAGCACATAAAATAATTTCTAATAACTAAAAAGACTATTGCGTAAATGCTCTTCTGTCGTTTTATGCTGTATTAGTTATAAGCTCTAGATTCAAGCCATTTTTTCTGAGGTAACAGTGAAGGGTGCTGTAAATACCTTTCTGTTATCTGAGAATGTGTTAAACTCTGGATTCAGAAGAATGCAGCAGTCGGCCTTTGTCTCTGTGTCCACATCGTCAGAGAGGAGCTTATCAAACCCAACAAATACCATTACAGTGAGAGAGAGATCCATACCTTTCAGACAAACATTTCTCCATGAGACATGCAACCTTATTATTATTTATTACCAGTTTGAGACAGAATCTGCAAACTTGAAATATTTTCTCAGCCAGTTTTGGAGGGAAACCTGAATAGATTTAAACATGGTAAAATGTGTATTTAAAAACAAACAAACATATAAATGGTATGGGATGTTTTGAAATTTGTGAATGATGGCTGTGGGTGGAATACACTACATGACTTTTAAAATCGGAACATATTTTAAAACATACGCTTGCTGACCTTGTAAATGGTTACAGAACAAAACTTGGGCATCATACACAAAACGACTGAGGATCACATACTAAAAGACTTTAAGTGGTTCCCAAAATGCAGAAATGTGTGTCTTGTTAGAAGATGCATGGCAAATAAAATAACGTGTACTAAAATTGGCTCAAAATATCAAACATGTCTGAAATCTTCTGACTGAATGGAGTCAAAGTCTGAAGTTAAAAAATGTGTGGGTACATTTACATGACAAAGTGCTAAAGCAGAAAAGTTTTCCTTTGCGTTTTTGAAAAGTTTTGCAAACAACAATGCTGTCAAAATGATCTCAGTTCAAACATGAAAACAACTAAAAACACTCTATTATGCATGTTGCAATGGTATTGTTTTCAAAAACATGCACTTACAAAAACCCGTTGTCGTGAAAATAAGCAGCTAAACAGCATAAAAAGTGTTATTTTTTCAATTGAAAACGGTGTTATGTAAACACCCCCTGAGTCTGTACCCATCATACACCATACAATTTTCTGTGAAATCTATCAACTCTGACTGCACAAAATCTGTAGACTGGCTCTGACTTTCATCAGGTAGCATTGACTCATCTAGACTGCAAATCGGGGCAAATGTTTGTGTAAGTCATATAGTGTTTTTCAGCCTTAAACCTCAAACCATATTAGGTGTATATGACTTTCTTCTTTCAGATCAACAAAAAAACATACCAGCTCCATATAACTTTCTTCTGGATCATAAAAACAAAAAAAAATTCCCGCCAGTGAATGGGGGTCGGGATTTTGAAGCCAAAAAAAATTTTGCATCCATCCACCCATCATAAAAAGTTCTCCACACAGCTCTGGGGTGTCAATAAAGGCCTTCAGAAGTGAAGTGATGCATTTGTGTAAGAAAAATAGCCATATTTAAAACTTTAATCGTAATAACCATGATCTCTAGTTTTCACTAACTGTCATACACTCATTCACAATAGAATGCCATTCAGGCAGATGATGTAGGACGTAGGTATAGCGTAAGCTGCAGTGAGAAGTGACGAATGCGGAAGCACAGAGGAGAGAGCAAAACAAAACACCGGTCATGAATTAGAAGTACAAAATGAGGATTTGTAAAGAAAAATGTTGGAGGATTTCAATATAATCCAAGAGGAGACTGGTTTTACTTTGCTGTAAACAAAACTTGGTTCTCGCTAAACTAGCATATTCTTACTCTACCCCTACTTCATCCGCTGGAATGCCACTCTCTCATGAATGTGCACATAGCAGTAGGCAGAAGCTCAAGATTAGGGTTCATAAAGTTTTAAATATGGATATTTTTCTTCCACAAATGCACTGTTTCACTTCAGAAGGCCTTTATTCAACCCCCAGAGTCACGTGGAGCACATTTTATAACAGATGGATGCACTTTATTTGCTTCAAAATCTCAACCTCCATTCACTGCCATTATAAAGCTTGGAAGAGCCAGGATATTTTTAAATATAACTCCGACTGCATTCGTCTGAGAGAAGAAAAGTCATATACACTGATGGCTTGAGGGTGAGTAAATCATAGGGTAATTTTCATTTTTGGGAGAACTATCCCTTTAAGGAGGAATGGTTCAACAATGACAACAATTTGAAAAAATTATTAACAATTATTAGATTAGAATTACTGAAAATATTTAAATATTATTTTTAAAAATGGGGTGAAATAATATGCAACTCTAATGACTGTAATAAAATAAAATGAATTCAGAGCATTTGTTGAAGAAACTATATACAGCAAGAGCATAAATATGTAAGAAAGACAGTGATGTAGTGTTTGTGTCTTAGAGGTTGGGTGCGGGGTGGGGGGCTGGGGGGAGTAGACAAAGAGACAGAGAGAGAATTACTTCCAGCTCTCTTTCTACTCCCCCTCATAATCAAACAAATCATGATTAAAAATATTTCAAGGTCCAGAGCCACTTCTATAAATCTGGAAGTTTCTCTTGAAGATGTGCTCGGCACACACACACACACACACACACACACACACACACACACACACACACACACACACACACACACACACACACACACACACACACACACACACACTTACTTACTTACTTACTTACTTTCAGCTAACTTCTTTTGGACTTAACCCACCAGAGTATATGTGTATTTGGCTTTCTCTCTGGCTCCCTGTGTCTGCCGTTTTCTTACAGTAAAAAATAATAATAAAAAGGCTGCATCTATCTGCAAAGTGCAGCACAGGGTCTGAGAACAGGGTTATCCAAAGTGCATGTTCAGAAGCAGCAAGAGAGAGAGACAACAGAATTAGAAAGGGTGAGAGATTAACCCGAATGAAGGAACATGAGAAACAGACAGACAACAAGAAAAGAAATAGATGGAGACAAGAACATAAGGAAATCCTGTGTGGAGACGATGAAGAGGGTGAGAGGGGAGAGATAATGAAAGACAAGAGAAGGCAAAAGCAAAAAAAAAAAAAAAAAAAAAAAAAAAAGAGAGAGAGAGAGAGAGAGAGAGAGAGAGAGAGAGAGAGAGAGAGAGAGAGAGAGAGAGAGAGAGAGAGAGAGAGAGAGAGAGAGAAAAGAATTCCACATGTGCAGCAGGCCCTTGTCTTTACGATGGCTATGATTATAATTTAGTGCTGCTGTTTCAGGGCTGACATCATCAGTGCAGCACCAATCAGATGGCACAGAGTCTATAAATTAATGAGTGGGCTAGAGTTCAGCTGACGGGGGCAGGGTCAAAGTTCATTCCACTCATGAAAAAGTTTCTAGTGGAATGTGACTATGCAAAAATCAGTCTCGACTGAAACTACTTCGCATATGTTTCATGAGTATTGGAATATTATGGATTGTGGATATTTGGAAATCTGAAGCGCAAGCACAATGCAACTACCATATATTTAACATATATTTAAAGGGTCTACTATGATCAAATAAATCATTAATCATTTAAACTGCTTTGTTTTGTATAAATTGTGGTCACGTGATAAGTAAACATGTCAGTGATCAATTCATTGTGAAAAGGTAACTCATTTATTCACAGTGTAAAATTGGAAAACACAAAGTGAATATATACAACAATGGTTACTATGATTATAAGCTTAATATATATGAAGTATATGTTTTATATAAATTTAATCGCAATATAGAGTTATAATTGTACAAAGTGCATGTAAATCCAATTTGATATAATAATATGTATCCCAAAAAAATCAGTTAATTAGAATGATTACAAGGATCACGTTGGTATAGTCAAGAATGATGCTGACTTTTCAATTAAATTGCATAAAGGAATTATAAAATATATAAAATAGAAAAATTTTTTAAATAAATGCAGTCTTGAGAAAAAAAAAATAATAATAATAAACACTTACAAACAATAATAAAAAAAAAAATAATAATAATAAACACTTTTGAACAGTTGTGCATCCAACATTTTCCGTTTGGTTGAAAATTTCTACAACTGTAAGTTACATTTACAGTTTAGAATATGCTCACTTAAATTTTGCATAAATCAGGGATAGAATGAGTGGATTATTAGTAAAATGTGATTATTTGTTTTGCTTATTGATTTAAGCACATCAGTAGTCTAAATGTATTAGTAACTATACACAGAGACATTGATGACAATTATTTATGTTTTAAGGAGTGTGCATGAACGGGTGTGGTATCTTTTGGCGTACTCAGTCACTGATTGCCCAAGTGGTTTTTATCTCCACATAGACTATGCTGTAATATAATGATTTGGGAATGAAAAGGCTCTAGAGTGAACACCAAGGGTGAAATGAGGGTGGAATTAGAGTTCAGGAAAAATTGGACTAAAATGCACCTGCATTAAAGGTGTCTTAGGTGTGAAATTAGTACATCCTGTATGTTTGCGTGCGCTTGTGAGAGCACGTGTTTGAATCAATGGGGGTGTGATTACCTGACTTGACTGACAGGCTGATGGCGCAGTGTATGTAACTAGCTGTGCTGACTCCTGCTCCCGGCTGGAGGCCGACAACAAGAATAACACACACCTCAGTAACGTCTCTCACCCTGCGTGAAACGCCTGGCACTTTGGAGACAAGAAGGTGAAAGAAAGAGCAGCCCTGGGCCCTGTCACTCCACACTTCACCTGAGGAGAGAGACAGCAAGACACACAGACGGACAGACACACACACACAGAGAGAGGGTGACATGGAGGACATTACTTAAAATAAGGTCATAGGGTGGCACAGGGTCTCAACTTACAGCAATTAAACAAAGATGTAAAAGCCAAATAAACACTATACCTGAGATACTATAATATGAAAGGGTGTAGGACCAATTTAATACCAAGCAGAACATATTAAGGTTTTGAATGCATTTAAAATTGTATGTTCTTAATTGAAAGCATCCTTTACCAGTACTTCTTTTATTATATAAAGGTCATAAACATTAACTAAATTAGATTTTTGTCCATTATGCTAATTTCACTCTGCATGTTCTGTAAAAGCTTTTATCATTTTGGAAGCTAGTGCATGACGGAGAACAACTATTAAAAAAAAAATTCTGGTGTTGTCGGTTTTTATAGTGAAGATATGAGTGTCATGTTTCACTAAGCAAAACTCTTATTTTTGCCCTATACCCAGTTTTCATTTTGCTTCTAAATTTCATTATCAGCAGTCTTACCAATGATTTCATGTGCTCATGTTTCACGCTCATGTCTTTTTGTGTTTAATTGATCAAGGAATCCTAAAAACAAACAAACAAACAAACAAAAAAAAAACTACTATGGTTTTCACAAAAATATTAAGCAGCACATTTGTTTTTAACATAGAAAATAGTAAAAATGTTTGTTGAGCATCAGCATTCATATCACATTAGAATGATTTCTGATCATGAGACACTGAAGACTGTAGTAAAGGCTGCTGAAAATTCAGCTTTGCATCACAGGAATAAATTACATTTTTAAAGATATTCAAATAGAAAACAGTTATTTTAAACTGCAATAATATTTCACATTTTCTTGTATGTTTGATCAAACAAATGCAGTCTTGGTGAACATAAGAGACTTCTTTCAAAATCATCAAAAGATCCTACAGACACCAAACTTCTGCTACTATATAGTGTGAAGGCTATATATGTCAAATTGAAATTTTATGTTCTAACCAGAATTGTTTTCCTAACATTTCTATTAAGTTCTATAAAAACAGTTTCTGAAAGTTCTGTTAATGCTCAAAACATCCATCTTTGTTTAATTAAGAAAAGAAAAAAAGTTTCCTTGGTTATTTGAAAGTTCAGGAAAAACATCAGCAGAGAGGTTGCTGTGTCCCTAAAATAAGCAAAATACATAGTCTTTACCATCAGAACTGACATTTAAAATCAATGCTCGAAGAATCACAACCCTTCAACTAATAAAAAACTAACCCTACAGAAGCCAAACACGTTGGATGTGAAATGTAAAAAGTAAACAGTTTTTTTTCGTCCATAATATCCATTCCCACTGTTCCTCATTGCGTCAATCTATCACTTCAGGCTCATGTCCTCTCCTCCCCATCCTTCACGCCTTCTGTCCATCTCTCTGGAGCGGAGGAGAGCGGGAGGGATGCTGGGGGCTGGGAAAACCTGGACTTGACCCCTGAGTTCTGGGCTCCACAGAGTCTCCTCACCAAGCCTCCCTGATGACAGATGAATAGACAAACACTCTTTCTCACACACACACAACACATACAAGGCTGACACACCACACATACACACACAGAATACCACAACTTTGGAGATTTTCATAAATATGCCGTTTTCTGGTGTTTCTCTCATTGGCTTGTTAGATTCAACTGGCCTTTTTCGTCATGTACCACATGCTACTTATTCAGGGTTCAAAGTTGAAAGGGAGGTGAAGCTACACTTAAGAACTGCAAAGCACAGCCTTGAGGAACCTGTGCCAAAAACTATCAATTCAGAAAATGTAAAAAATTAGATTTCACAACTAAACTTAGATCAGATATTACAATAAAGAGACGTTGCCATTTCCCATGCCAATTTATAGTGACAAAACACAATAAATACATGGCCCTGTACAATATACCTGCAAAATGAGCTGCCATCATGATACAACTGCATGCTTTGGTGTGAAGTTGTTTAACGGGGCTTTACCGGGAGGTGTGAGCCAAATAAATAACCAGGGATCGTAAATTACGGCCTGGGAGATGGCGGCGACATGGCGGAGGAGGGGTGCATTGATTGTAGACAAAGATCGCGGTTTTTCTTTCTCTTTACCCCACACCTACCCCCAAACTTTCTTCCCCTTCCTGGCTCTTTTTCCATGGCAAGGAAACGATCTTAGTCCCAGCCACGGAAGTCATCGCTCTCAGACGTCTCCGTCTCATCGTTTACAATGCTATTTTCCTTCTTGTTTTGGCATTTTCCTCGTCGGTCTGGTTATTTGTCGCCATTTCTTTTTTGTCCACTTATGGACAAAGTTAGAGAATGAATAACTTAGAGAATGAAGCTAAGTTTAGTAACAGCCGACTCTAATAATACCCATGTAAAATGGCATTAAATCGCACAACAGGAAAAATGCATGAGGAGCTGACCCTTCTCCGAGGACACAAGCATGCAACACTCTCTCCCACCTCCACACACTCAATATATGGCAAGCTGTTTAAACATTTATTCCTTAAGACTAATGAGTAATACTAACTAGTATATAGTTATTTATATAAAAAAAAAAAGTGAAGTGACATACAGCCAAGTATGGTGACCCATACTCAGAATTCGTGCTCTGCATTTAACCCATCCAAAGTGCACACACACAGCAGTGAATACACACACACACACACTGTGAACACACACCCGGAGCAGTGGGCAGCCATTTATGCTGTGGCACCCGGGGAGCAGTTGGGGGTTCGGTGCCTTGCTCAAGGGCACCTCAGTCGTGGTATTGGCAGGCCAAGACTCGGACCCACAACCTTTGGGTTAGGACTCAAACTCTCTAACCATTAGGCCACGACTTCCCCTTTATTATTTATTATCTATCTAGCGCAATAGGCCTATTAAATTTAGTAAGTAATCCTTTAAGTAATTTTTCAGTTTATCTAGTAACTATTCCATAGTAGTACTTATTCATTTAATGTAATGAATGAAGTAAATGTATTTATTTCGAATGGTGACTAACTACATAGTATCTAACTATATACTAGCCACTGCTGGAATAGTGACTAGTATCAAAATAATTAATGTGGGAAGGTATTAGGAATAGTAATGTATAAATAATAATAATTCACTAACAATTAAATAGATAGCTTCCTAGTCATTACTTAAATAAGTACTTGTATCTAATGAATAGTTACTAGTTAAACTGAAGATGCTAATCAGTACGTTCATTAAAAATTGTGCTAGTTAATTTTCAGAAGTAAATGTTAAAATTGCTTGCCATGCTGAAGGTCGTCAAAGTTGGTAAAACATTTACTTATGCTTGTGGACATAGGTGGGTTAAATGGCCCAGCATGCAGTACAAGGTGGTATGAATGGTACAATTAATACAGATTTGTATTTCTGAGCATGTTCTGACAGATACTGCTCATGGCCTCCATTATAACTTGTCTTGCAATATGTTGCAAAAAATCAAAATAAAAAAAAATAAAAAATAAAAAAAATGAATAAATAAAATGAATAAATAAAATAGAGGAAGGATGAAGACTGGTAGGGCTGATTTAATATTATGTGCTAAAATTGCACGCACCATGTCAATATATGCAAACACCACAGCAATGACAAATTTTCTTTAATAAATCATAAATACAATGGCAGTTTATCATTTTAAACATGTTAATGAGTAACTCACTGTTGACTGTGATCATGTAACAGGCAGTGGATATTTGATATATGTGTCTAATGAAGCTGACTATTGGCCAGGTGTGTGTCCGGAAAAGCATGTGCATGCAAACACCAATACCGAACACCTGTCCTACTTTGTGTGCATGCTTGCTTGTGTGTTGTGTAGCTGCAGTAGCATATATTTGAGCCTGTACTTGCACTGGATTTGTGTGTGTGTGCACGTGGCATGCTGTGATAATTATGTACATAGATGCACTTTGTTTTATGGGCCTTTAGTTGCAACACAACCTTTGGCCTGAGCACACCTTGACCTTTGGATAGGCGGGGTCACCCTCTTGTTTTTGTTTTCGTGAGTGCATGAGGGGAGAGGGACTCTCCTTTAATCACCCTGCCATTTAGGACACATCCAAAGGGACTGGACATTTTTTTTTTTACCACATTGTTAAAGGGATATTTCACCCAAATATGAAATGTGCCGTTATTTACTCAAACTCAAGTCATTACAAACCTGTATGACTTTATTTCTTCTGCAGTGGTTTTGTTTTGCACACACACAAAAAAAACAATACGACTTTATTTCTTCTGCATGTTTCAGTGTTTTTTTTCTGTTTTGTTTTGTTTTGGACCCTATAGACTTTCATTTCTAAAAAAAAAAATTAAAAGATTGTATGACAAAAAAAATGTATGACAAAAATGTATGACTTACAGGTTTGACTTACAATCATAAGTCATCTGGGGTTGACTATCCCTTTAAGTGATAATACTGAACATGCTGCTGTATCTTTTCAATAGGGCTAATATAAGTTAATATTATTATTACATCATAGAATGTTAATGTTGCCCCATGAAGAATAGGTTCAATTGACCTCTCTGAATTGGACCATTTGTCAATTACTCTGTATTCTTCCAGAATGTAAAAGTGGGGGTCATATTCAAGAACAAAGTCCTCAATTACAATATAATAGGAGTCCTGTGGTGAACCCCCAAGAGCTACTAACACAAACACACAAGTGCCAGTGACAGTATGTGTCTTAGGGAATGTTGGGGTGTTTTTTTTTTAGTTGCAGGGGGCCAATAAGGCAGTCAACATGGTGTAGTGCTGTAAAGAAAGAGAAACTGCAAGAGAGCGAAAGAAAGAAAGAGCCTTGGCAGATTTAATAGTTCACAAATGCTATAGCTTAAAGTACACAGGGCACCTCTAAGGTCATTTTACTGATAGTGTGTTCTGAAATCTTGTGGCCTTGGTGTTTTTTGAGAACTGCAGACTGGCAAAAATGTTTGATGTTTGACAAAACTAAGAGGTGAAAATTGAGAACACTGCTGCTCGACCCTTCTCGTCCACCTCTAGTAGTCTACAGAAAGACATAAAGTCTAAGAAAACTCCCCTCTTGAGCATCTCTGAATGAAAACGTAAGCTGGATGCTCTAGTTGGAGCACTCATTAGTATTGCTGCATTATTGTTGATTCTCTCCCCAGTTTTCCAGGCACAGTCTCCCTTTCTCCCCCACACTTGGGTTGTTCTCTGGCCCAGGCCTTATATTGGGGTTATATGAGAACACATTACAGTGCGTTCTGGCTCTGGTAGCTCTGGCAGCTCTGATATCTGATTGTTTGTTCTAAGGAAATTCCCAATAAGAACGGCCCTGAAAAATACACATTCACAGGTGAACAAAATCAAACTGCAATGTCTTGTTGTTTTTTTTTTACTTTTTTTTAATCAAACATTTCTAGTTTTAAATCTTGTTCTCTGTGCATGCAATGATAATTCATTCTAAGAGTATAATTTACCTCATATAACACTGAGGTTTATGATTGACAGCATTGTAGCCAATTCGTTTTATCTTGCGTAATAATTTTGGGGCGGGGGGGTTGGGTGCAAATGGATTCTCGTGCGGGTGAAACTTGGTGGTTACCTTTTTTTTTTTTTTTTTTTATCTGTATTTTTCCCAGTAAAATTATCTAAATCTCTTTATAAATATAAGTATAAAAATCTAAACTGGATTAAAAAAATATTTGAGATGCAATGCAAAATTTCATAAGATTTTCTTATTTTTGAAATAAACCATAGATTATGCTTAAAAAAACAAGAAAAAAATAAAAATAATTTGTCAATAAGGAAAAAAATAAATAAATAACATACAACTGAAATAAGACAATATAAATATTATTATTATATTTTCTGAATACAAATCTTTACATACTATTCAAAAGTTTGGGGTAATGTTTAAATAAATTAAACATTTTATTCAGCAAATACATATTACACTGATCAAATGTGACAGTAAAGACTTTTACATTATTCAAAAAAATAAAAATAAAATAAATATATTTCAAATACAGGCTTTGTATTCTTCAAAGAACCCTGATCACGGTTTCCACTAAAAAATATTTAGCAGCTCAGACTGTTTTCTGAAGACTGAAGTAATGGCCTCTTAAAATTCAGATTTGCAATAAAAAAAAACAGGAATAATATATATATATATAATATATATAATATAGAGATAGATAGATAGATAGATAGATAGATAGATAGATAGATAGATAGATAGATAATTCATAATTAATTATTATAACATTTCACAATATAACTATTTTTTATTAAATAAATGCAGTTTTGGAGAGTATAAAATACTTCTTTCAGAAACATTAAATTAACTTGGAAAACAAGGCAATAGTGACTAAGAAAGTGATATTTTGCAATCTATAAGGTTTTTGAAATAAAGCCTTAGTTTAGTCCCCATGAATCCACAGGATTCTGATGATTGCTGCAGCTTGTCAGATGTGGTTACAGACACAGTCACCGATGTGTACGGCCATGCATCACAATGTGACACATACACATACAGTCAAAAAGCAACAATCCTTCAGCCAAGTTCACTGTCACAGTAGGATAAATTGTCACCCCCTCCATAACTTCCTTCATGGTCAGAACTGCTCTACAATATCCTGTTTTTACCACAGGATAGAGAACGCAATGCAGAGAAAATGAATGGAAGGTGACCCTTGGAAAACTTTGCCATTGGCCACAGAAACGCTAAGAGTAAGAGAAAATATTGAAAAGAGGAAAATGAGATATATATCTTAAAGAAAAATGGAAAGGAACTAAGAACAGAAAAGAAAAAAAAAACTAGCTTGAAACTGCCTTAACCTCAAGCTTTTTTGAAAAATCATGATGGTCAACTTTTGGAGATGTGAAATTATCATTAAATATAGACTACAGAAAAAGGCATGGAATCTCCTGATGATTACCAGAAATATTTGAAAATTTTATTTAATTTTACCAGTTTCAAACACAATTGCTTGACACTTGTTTTAATGTCAGTTCTTGCTCAGAAATGCACTTCAAAGTTGTCCTGAGGGTCTTGTTGGCCTGGTTAGCGCTCATTTGCATCACCTCAAATAAAGATTGTTTAAGGAGAAATGGATGAGTTTTAATGTTTCAAAGTGATGTTCAGTATAAAGTATGCTTCCAAACTCACCACCAGTCGCTGCACTCAGTAGTGCCTCATTTCAGAAGTGATAATTATTCATATTATGGAGTTGTCTGATGATGATCATAGAATGAGCACATAAAAACACAGAATGAAATATGCTTATGAAGCACTACTCCTGAGGTTCAGGTTATGATGCAACAGTTTCTTGACCCTGCACATCATCACCTGGGCAACAAAAACTAAGACATCAAGAGATAACGCGAGCTAATTTGGCCAATAGCAATAAAGGTGGATGGCGGTGCCTCTCTGTCGCCATGGGGCTGTAAAGCGGGTGGGCTACATGCTGACGCGCCCGCCAAGAGCCAACATGTTCCAGCCCAACCCAAAACCTTAGCACCATAAAGCCAAGCTGGAACGCAACCTTTGATCGCCAACACTCTGCGGAGAGAGGTACGCTCAGACACCGAAAGTGATTCACGCAAACACTCAGCAAGACCTATGAGGATACAGGTTACACAGAAGAACTATATAAAGTCATAAACATCAAAGTGTTCATATACAATTCATACATGGCCTACGCCTTGGCATTATAAAGTCGACATTTTAAAAATTAACACTTTTAACAACTACCTTTGAAAACAGAATAAGTCATGTTAAATTGGTCGTTTGTTCTTTTTTTTTTGGGGGGGGTGAAGCTTAAAAATATATTCAAATATTTTGAGGGATAATCAAGTAAAATACTGTGTATATCCAACCTGTCCTTATGAGAAAATCTAAGTATTTGAAAAGTTGGCAGTTGTCAAAAATGTAGGATTTTTAGAATAGAGTAAGCAAGATCCACCCCCAAACTGTCAGTGGGGTGTAAGCAAATACAAAAAACTACAAAAAATGTACGAATGAGATCGTATATTTTCATATGATTTAGCCAACAATTCGGCAAAACATAAAATAGTTACAAATTGCCATTAGAGTGTGTTTATATATCAGTTTAAAGTTCACAGAACTGTTTTTGAACACTGAAAAAATTAATATAAATCCATAGAAATCAACCCACGGTCCCTCATTGTAATAAAAACAGGATGATACTGATGTCAAAATATGATATGATCTTATAAAATACACTTTTGCCTGTTGAACCGTCATCAACTTTCAAACATAAGATTCTTCCAGAAAGATTTACATGTCTTTCTTTCATCTTGTTATGTTTACTGCACAGTTTTGATTTTTTTTTACAAATAACACAGTTTTATTTATTTTTTTTCCAAATAAATTACTGTTTAAGAACCATAGACATTTTTTGAAATGTATTTAAAAAAAAAAAAAAAAAAAAAAAAATCATAGTTTCATAGACAAAATTTAAGGAGAATTAAAATATTACAAACAAGTGCAGACACAAAGCAGATGTTTGGCAATTTTATATGAAATAAAACAATGCTATATTTCCAATATATATCAACAAAATACAGCAAATAAATTTAGGTTAACATATTCTGACAAAACAAAACACAAAATATCTAACAATTAATATAAATGTGTCCCTTTTACAAAATTAGCTGAAAAGAGAGGGTCATTGCACTTCGGATCATCAGAGGAAAACAATATAGCATTAAAAGTGTCTGGAATCAGCAAAAACAACAAAGAAACTTTTAAAAGCCTCATCCAGGGAAAGTATGCGATCTAAAGTCATAGCGACCATAAAGACGCATTCCCTGAAGGATAAATTATGGGAGAGTCTTGTGTGCTTCCACTATTCTTATCTCAACATAAATAATGTATCTTAAAAGTTAATCATTAACAGCTAAGCCATGAAACATGCTCAGAAGCCATAAAAAGCATGTTTTTTGTCCTCCCGATCATTGCTTAAGGAACTTGAGAACTGTTGCTGAGTTGCTGCTTGTCGCCCGCCGTACTTTGGCGGAATTGCGTGAATTGGCCGTGACATCACAGACAGATATGCCACGCTAAAACAACGAGGCAAAGTAGCACAAATTACAGCCAATCTCTTGCATTCTTCAGATCCGTCTGTCTACATTTGTGTAAAGCTTCTGTTAGGTAGATCTTGTTAAAAGTCTTTTCTCCCAGAATGCACTGCAGAGGTTTAGAAAAGGTAGTAGGTCTCAGATCACGCTTGGGACAGCGCACACCAGGAATTGTGTGGGGCGATTGACGTCGGGGTGTACGTGTAGTCTTCATATTTGATGTCCACAAGTGCTGAACTGGCACTGTCCAACTGTGTCGATGCCATAAAGAACAAAGAGAGACATTGTTAGCTGCCAAATCCAGCTTTGCCATAGAAGGGTTATTTTTTAAGAGATAGTTCACCCAAAAATGAAGGTGAGTAAATGATGACAGAATTTTCATGTCGAATAATGAATTTAAAATATTTAAAAGTTAATGTTGTTTTAGACTTGGACAAAACAGCTGAAACATTGTTCAAAATATGTTATTTTGTGTTAAACAGAAGAAATAAAGTCATATGGGTTTGGAACAAGAGCTTCAACTGTTTATATCAACTATCTCTTTAAATCAAACACTTAAAAATCATGGTTCCAAAAGGAGGTTTTTGCAACAATGCCACAAAAAATTCATTTCAGTGAACTGTTCATTTAGTTCAGTGAAGTGAAAAGAAAATTTTCATCATCTAAAGAACCATTTGTCCAATGTAAAAAGGTTCCATGGAGGTTAAAGGTTCTACATGGAACCACTGATGACAAAAAAAGACACTTTAGACACTTTATTTTTTTTAGAGTGAACTTGAACCATATTTAATAATTGCCTTTCATTGACAGTGACATTTACAAAGAAAAAAAAATAAAGTTCAGTCAATCACATGAGTACATACCTGTGTGACTGAGACTACAGTTTGGCCTGCATATGGTGAAGCTGCGATATTGGGTTCACTCTTTATTGTAGAGGCGTTCTCTGACACAGGCAATGAAGTGGGAGACGTAGCACCAGACACTGTTGACCCTGAAGACAAATAGAACAAAATGTGACTGACAGCCACAATAAAGGACCAGCAAACTGGACATGGTTATTGCAAATGACAATTAATAGCGTCAAACATCCGTTGGTGTTTGTGGTGCTGCCACACACGCACCACAGGTCGACTGAATGCAGAGAAAAGTGCTGTTACTGCTCTCTTTCACTCCTTTTCCCCTCCCTTTACTCTCTTGCTCACCCCATATTTCTCTCCACACATTCTCTGACTCACTCACTCCCACACTTCCATCCAAATCACTCATGTCTGCTTTCGTCTAAAAATGAAGCTTTTCCAAAAACGTCTCTTTTAAAATGCTTTTCTCAACTCTTACCTGAGGATGCTTTGCTTTTGGGCATCTTTGGTTTGCGTTTCCTCGTCTGAATGCTTTCTTTCTTCATTGCTAATGGCCTTGGTACCTAAAACAAGAGTAAAGTAAAAAGATTATAATTTAATTCTGACTGATTATTCATTATGCAATCAAGAGTTAAAAATTAGTTGGTGGTTCAGTTATAATGGCAGTTGAACTGGGTGAGAATATGGGTCTTGTTGTTTAAAAAATGCAGTTGTAACTACATTTTTTTTTTTTTTTTTTGTGAGAGTCAATCATTAGTTTATAGAACAAAGCTTATTTAAGCAACTTCCCTTCCTTTCTTCGCTCTCATTGTCTTCTGATAAAACACACCTATGTCCTCTGTATCATCATGTAGACTACAGGTCTGCACACACACACACACTGCCGTGCACATACACATAGTGTGCACCTCCCAAATCGAGTTCTGGTTAGAAACACCAGTTGTGTGTGGCACAATAAGGCAGACTGAATCACACACTCACCCCGTGGAGCTTCATGTACAGTCCACAGGCATTGCAGACGGGCTCTCCCTCTGCGTTTCTCCTCCACAGCGTGGTCGTACTGGTATGACAGTTAGTGCAACATAGACCTGCTCGTCGTGACGTGCTTTGCTATGGAGACAAACATACATAAAGTTAAGGAGGTGATTAATTTGGCGAACTTTGACAAAATTTTAGAGAGCTGAAGAGAGGAATTGAGAAGGGAATGAAAGAAATAAAAATACCCCTCCAACAAAAAGGGATATACAATATGAATATAAAATGAAAAATATCCTAAATCACGAATGTGTTCATCAAAAAATTATACATATTTATGTTTTGTTAAAAACATTTTGCAGTGGCTAAGATGTGTAATTACATTATACAGCATTTATTTTAAATGTAAGCAACTGTGGTCATAAATAACAGAGAAAAAGGATGGGAACTCTGTGACCAGGCCTATTTATTCATTCCAAGCATCATTTTAGGAAAACAAAGCAGGATTTTAAAGGTACACATCATTCATTCTAGAGGAAGAATGAGCTTTTCAGCTGAAATTCAGCATAAAGTTTGGAGCTGTTTAGAGTTTTGCTGCTTTGGCTAAAAACAGACCAACCCAAGGACAAGGTCATGAATGCAAAAATGAAAACAGAGAGGTAGAGACGAGAGAGAATTATGTGAGAGGGAGAGAGTAATAAAGAGAATGAGAGAGAGAGAGAGAGAGAGAGAGAGAGAGAGAGAGAGAGAGAGAGAGAGAGAGAGAGAGAGAGAGAAACTCCTGGGAAACAGTACAGCAGTGAAGGCTTTGCGCAATTTCTCTCTTTCAATGGCCTTCCCCAGTACTGACCCTGAGATCAACCCACTACACTCTTAACATGAATATAAATTAGCCAAAAATAATTTCATTTTGTGAGACTGTATTGTAAAATTATCGGCTTAGTATTTCCAGAAAACCTGTAAAACGGTTTACATCTTGTCTGGGAACATCAGGATATCTTATATATATATATTTTCTGTGTAATCTTGAAGTTTGTATTTGACTAATAAAAATAATTTAATTTCAAGTATTTGCCAATGAAGAATATGCCTACTTCACAATAAAAATTATTTGTCTGAAAAAAAGTAAAAAAAAACAAAAAAAAAAACATCACAACGTCACAACATCTAAATCAGCTGCAATTCATCTGAAAAATAAAATTTAATATGATTGAATCAGTGATAATTTAATTGAATCAATGTTTATTTTAGGTCAAACCAAAGAAAGTCATTTTACGGGGGTCAGAAGTTCAGGTAGAAAAAACTGTTTAAAGTAATAGTGCTCACTTTTTACAATGTTGGTTTGGAGAAGGTGGTGTAAAACCTAAAACCTAAAAGTAAATGACAATAATTAACAAAAGGGCATTTACCAGGCGTTTCTGTGGTTTTATTAGGGGTCGATTGAAGCCGTTAATCTTGTGGTAGAGGCCGCATGCATTGCACAGGTAATGTCCGGTCCCGTCTCTCCTCCACAGCGGCGTTGAGATGGAGCCGCAGTTCACACACTCGCGCCCTTCACCCGGCAGCTCTTCCAGCATGTCTGAAAGGAGATGCAGTTCGTTTTTAATTAATTTCCAAAGGTTTTCTTCTAGGTTCAAAGGGATTTATGAGAGGACAATGTTCGTTAAAATCATAAAATACAACGCGAGACGAAATAATAGTTAAAGTTCAAATGAAGGGAACATCAGTGTAATGAGTTGTTTTCAAGGTGCAGCTATTGGGATTTTTGTTATTTCTTGCTGTTTTATTTTTCTAAACAGCAACATATGGATAACGTTAAATGAGAGAGAAAAAAAAAAGTTCAAAAAGTATTATTTAAAAATACTGTTCAGAAATTATTTAGAGGTCTAAACTAATTTTGTGTTTTTAAATATAGGCCGTTTCTAATTGGGAGCGATGACTATTTCAGTTCAAGTTCTATCAAACAAAAAAAATTCTTACGTGTTGCGCAATCTCGCCCTAAATTCGGAAGTTTTGAAAAATTCGAAAATGTTTAAATATAGCTACATGCTACCTTTCAAAAAGTAACAGGTTCACTGTAACATTGTATGGATTGGAGAATTCTAACGACATGACGCATAACCTGGGCACACAACAATATCTAAAATCTAAATAATTTCCGTATCCAATATGGTCATATTTGCTAAAAGAAATGAACAAAATTAAATAACTAAAATTTAACTGATGTGTTAAGAAAAGGCCTAATGTAAGTTGTTTTTCATTGTTAAATCCCTTTAAAAACTCAACTCAACACTTTGCATCGATCCAAATAGACCTTTGGGTGAGGCCTGGTGTTTTCTGAGCATCAGCGGTATGGAATGTGACGAAACTCTATACGGAATGAAGAATATCCAGGGTCACTTGAGTGTCTATTAGGGCGGCTGACGAGGCACGAGGGCCTCAAGCGAGCCGAATGTAAATGGGGCTCTTATCAGTGTTAAAGATCCAGGGGTCACCGATCAATCAAGATACTGACACGTGACGCTCTCCGATAATTTATTTAAAAAGAAGTGCGTATTAATAGTCTTTGTAATATTATTATGTCTTGACATTTTATAGTTTCAAAGTGGCCTGAAAATGTCTAGGCTATTCAATCTTGTTGAGTTTTCCTGATGGACTGCTGGAATCCAAAATGCAGCTCTAGGTTTGTAACAAAGCATCAAAATACCCAACTGCTCAATATCAAACGCCCGAGCCTTTTGTAAGCCCGAATAAATCGCCCTCGGTTGTAGAAAGAAATGTGACGTTTTATGGACTATCAAAGAAAGCACTGTCCGCCTAAAGCACTGAGCTTCAAAGGGAACGGCCGCTAAATGTGTATCTGACCGTAATGGTCTGTTTAGAAGAGTTTGATCAAGGTGACAGTAGTTTGGATAGTTCTCACAATTATGAGGTGTGCACGGGACCCTTTCATCAATCCACAAGTAGACAGACAATAGCAGGGAATTAAATTAACATCTAAATTAAATTGATTGCATTGCCCATTAAAGGATGTGTATTAGTGGAATAAGACCAAGTTTTGTTTTGATAAGGTTTTGTAATGTGCCTGTGTACCCTAGCCAAAACTAGCTGGTATTCTAGTGCCTTTTAACAACGATAGTCTAACATAAACACCAAGACAGCAATAAATAACCTTCAACACCGCTGCTATAAATTGTGAGATCACAGCATCAAACGAAACCCCCTCCATTCCAACCTTTTTTTTTTTTTTTTTTTTTTTTTTTTTTTTTGCCTGCTGGCTTGAAAGATGGATTTTAAACTGTTGCCAGCTAACGACCCAAATGTAATAACTAACTTTAACATACGGGGTTTGTGCAAATAACTTAGTTACAGAATCTTCAGCAAAATTATTTTAAAAGTGGTGCAGACAAAACTTGAGTAAACGTTTTGTTATTTTTGTGCACATATATTTACATGTCCAATCAGAGAGAGAGAGAGAGAGAGAGAGAGAGAGAGAGAGAGAGAGAGAGAGAGAGAGAGATGTAATATTGTGGTAAATCATTTTACCTAAACTGGACCTCCTTCCTGGTAGAGTTCCCTGGCGTCCCTGAAGACCTATCATGCCTCCATCGAAGGGCCCTGGCGTCCACGAGGTTGCCATCTCCGGACTCATGTAGGCCGCGTATGGGCTCGAGTACGAGCCGCCGACGGAACGCACCAGTGCACTTCCATATTGATCTGCCCGGCCGCTGTTACTCAACACCAGCGGATTCTGGTACCCGGCGTCCCTGCCGGTGCTGCTGCTTACCGGCGGGCTGTGCGAATAAGAGAAACCGGGCGGAGGATGAGGGCTGCCCGGGTTGAAAGAGGAATTATCCGTGCCAGTCTGTGGCCATGCGTGGTGACTGCCGAGCCCGTGGGCTTGATGCGTGGACTCACACGTCTGTAGGTAGGGCAAGGTCTGGAGCATGGCAGGTACACGGGTGGTGGGCACATACACAGGTGAGCTGGCGGACGGATGGATGTAGTTCCCGGAATCGTGTGCGTAGGGGGACGGGTTGGAAGATAAAGCCAGACTCGAATACATAATGTATCCAATGACTAAGCTATCCTTTCAAGTTTTGAAATCTTTAAATTAGCCCAAATAGTAGTAAAAGCCTCGATAAAGTCTCCAATGCAGAATCTCCAATGCAAGGGTTTCGTGAGCAGCACCCTCGGAAAAAGGAATTCTCTCCTAATAATAAAAAAAAAAATAACAAATCAAATTATTTTCTCTGTAACAGATTAGGATTATATAAAGAGAGAGAGCGAGCGAGAGAGAGAGAGAGAGAGAGAGAGAGAGATTAAAAACATCAAATAATAATAGGTCTAATATTAGTTTTGAATTCATAATCATTTAATGAAATTGTGTTTCATTTGTGTGAATCCAATATTTGCAACAATGCTTTAAATCAGGAATGTAATAATTAGATTTTTTTTTTAATAAACAATCAAAAACTGAAGAAATAAAAATGCATCGGCTGCTACCGTCAAGATGGACAAACCGTTATAATTGTCAGGATTTTTCGGAAATCTGTATCTTTCGATTTGTATTTAATAGACTAAAATGACATCAATTACTGTCCATATCTTTACATGGGGATATAAATAATTATCAGCAGCAGTCTCAGATATCCTGGGAAAACTCTATACCGAACCATTAAATCATTTGTGGGGATCGAATCAATCCGCACTGCAATCTCTCTAACATCTATATTTTATCATTGAAAACGCAGATTACATAAAAACGTTGATAGCTGTAAGGAAAGGGTTTATATCATTTCATCCAAGAGCTCTTGCTGTATTATCTCACCAGATAAGGACGGTCAGTGATAAAGTCAGGAAACCTCTTCTCCAAGTGATTTGATTGAATATCGCCGTGGAAGTTCCCAGTCTCTTCTTTCTTCTTGATTTTAGCCCAGAATCCAAACCTCAACGAGTCTGCGACACACGAAAAACTTGTAGCTGTCCTCTCCGCGCTTGGACGTGTCACCGTGCCTTGTCTGTATCTGGAGATAGCTGCTGCTGCTGATAATGCCTAATATAACTGTTCTCTGATTTGCTCTCTACTTTACTGCGAGTTATTTGTAAGAGCAGAACCACGTGACGCACTCCAAAGGTAGGACCCATGGAGGAGGAGAGGAATGAGGGATAAACTATGGTGTGTTGCGGAGGAGGGGTGTGCTCCTACCTGTAAGAGATCTATATTTGCTGAGTCCACTGTATTTTAAACGATTGTATTTTTTAGTTGATGAAAGTTAGCTTTTAAGAGACATTAAAAGCAGTTAGAGGACAGAGGCACCAAAGCAAATAAGACCAATGTAAAGGCTACGCCATAGAAAAATCACATATTGTTCTATAGTGCTATAAAACATTATTTTACTTTTATACTTATAAATAGCCAACTTTACTTCATTTTAAATAATTTAAATGAGTCTAAATACGTTCCAAATAAAACCAAAGCACTGGAAGAACTTTTTCTTGCGCTACTGTGCATATTATGTTTTACAGTAATGGCTTGGGATTTTGTTTGAACTTTCTTGTAAAATAAAAATGTTGCAGTAAAATAACCTCGCTGTCTGTGCGAGAACGTAAAGCTCAATTTTATGACCCGATAAATCTGGCTGTGTTCTCTATAAAAGCTGTAGAGAGATAAGAGATACGAGCGACAGCTTAGTATGATGATACGACAATAATCACACTCATTATACTCAGTTGGAAATATTGTTATCTTAGCGGTATTGTTTGAGTTATCACCCCTCCCCTTTTTCGGATAAAAACAGAGTTTTAAATATGTATGTAAATAAATACACTAATTACACGTGCTAATGTAAAGATAACGCTCAACAATAAGATCTCAAATTAAACGCGCAATTATTAAAATAGCTATTAATAATAATGATGATAAGGAATGATACAAAATTTCCAACGCAAGTTTTAGATTAATTTTTAAAAGGAATGATTTACGAAGAACTCCTCTGCGCAAAGCAAATGACTCACAAATAATCGAATAGGGGTTTTTATTTATCAGATAGGCCTATTTGGTGATAAATTCAAGTAACCAACTGTTGTAAATTTATCTTAAATTTCAGAAAGGTGGTCGCCAATCAGTCTCCTCGACAGGCCGCCGATAATGAGATTAATAAGTGATGTTGCGACCTGTGAAATCATTGCTCGCGCCACAAACGCGTGGAGAGGACAATTGAGCACACACCCTGTCTGCAGTGAGGGAGCCAGCGACTGTTTGATCACTGGAGAACCTACACGGGTTAAATAAATCCACCTTGTCTCTCAGGCGTTTCATTTCACCAAAGTCGCCTTTACCTAAGAGCAAATCACCACAGAGAGGATTTCAATAGAAGCCGTTTCGTTTTGTCAATAGATATAAATAATAAATGTCACGGATTTGGCACATCAACACACACTTAAAATAAAAGTAAGTAAAAATGAATGATTCATGTGTGGCAGCCTACCTAAATCTACACCATTTTATGAATTATTGTTTTAGGTTACATTATTTTTGGTTTTAAAATATTTTGGGGATCTAGCTCATCACATGGCATCCATTCAATTATCCTAAACTGTTTTTTGAAAGACATCCTCAAAGTGACTGCCTCATAGCCGCCTTTGAGAGACATCCAAAGTAAGAACTTGATGATGCAGAGAAGAACTGTAAATTCTGTTCTGCATGAACGGATACGCGCAAGGCCGAGGGTTTTAGTTGTGTGAGTGTATTTGTTTGTGTGTTATTGCTGACGAAAAAAAAAAAAAAAAAACGTGTTGTGATTCTGGAAGACCCATTTTACTTTTTTCTTTTTCTTTTTTAAATTACGTTCATAAAATTAGATAAATCTTTACCATTAGTTAAACAAAAGAAACAATTGTCTGAGTATACAACACTGTTTGTAAATAATAATTCAATTGATAGTATTCTGAGATAAAGCAAGATAAAGTAACAGAGGTGATACTGAATGACGTCAGACACTGGGGGACTGAGACGAGGAGTGGTTACTAAAGGAAGGAAACTTGAGTTATGAATCCACTAATTACTTTTTTCAAATTGACAAATGACTACTAGCTTAACTTATTTAGCATTTCATATCTTTCACGACAGCGTTCTTCCTCCAGCTGCTTGACACAGTAATTTTAAAATATCATTAATTGTCCTTGAATTAGATTTGACAATGACCTTGATCAGCCTTTCAAAGATGGTCAGCTTATAAATAAGAATACAAATAAATCGATTGTTTCTGAATTAAAATGACAAAATTATGACCTATTTGCTACACCGAACTCTCAGATCATGATGTAAAAATCTTACAATTACTTACAATTTTAATCGACCGACCCTTCTCCTTTATTTGTATTTGTATTTATTAATTTAAATAGTTAATTAAATAATTTTGAATAATTAATTTGGTCTCTAAAATGTTATAGGTGCATGGTAATGGGAACAGTACTGAGAACTAAGAAATACAAAATGTTCAACAAAATACGAAACTGAACTGACAATATTGATTAAAAATTGGAGGGAATCAATTAAACAATTATTATAAATTCAAGAGGGGAAAAAGTCCCCCACATCCCCCACACCCCAAATTTGCCTGCAAAGTGGTTCCCTAAATCATTTAGGACTACTATCCATGGTTACCATATCTTCCACCAAAAATATCATAATTATTGTTACTGCAGTTTTTATTGCATTTAAAATTGAATTAACAATATTATTATGTCACCAATTATAGTCACATTGGTAATTTCGGTAAGGATTATTTACATAACCAGAGACTGACCGGGGGAAGCGCGCGCTGGTGTGGAACAGTTTGATGGACAGCTAATGAGGCTCGCGTGGAGAGGGCCTCGCAGGCACCTCATTCATAAGCGCGCGGTATCAGCAGTCCCCTCATGAGAGACAGGCATTAAACCCAGCCTTAACCCCCAGCGTTTAGTAGCCGCTGAAACACTCGGGATGAACCTCTTCCAAATCATGAAGGGATCAGCAGGATATTAATAATGCTCAGTGGGTCTTAACGACTGCGCACAAGAGACCCCCCTCGCAACCTCTCCCCCAATACTGTTGATGTGCGCATCTTATACCTTATTATTAGACGAGCCACACGTCAATTGTGTCGGTCGTTCTAGATAAACAACATAAATCTTCTTATTAAATCGGTATATTAAGCGTAAGACTACGCCAAAGTCTTCAAAAAGAATAAAGATTAATTTTTTTTTTTTTTTGTATAAGATTATACTAGAATATGCTATAATAATTAGAAACGTTTAACGATTTCTCTTTCCTTTTCGTATCATCATAATATCTTAATTTCAACTTTATTTTCCTCACTAATAACTAAATTTAAAGTGGCTGAAAAAGTGTAATGTATTATCCCTTGAGTTTGTTTAAAAATGTATGGCAGCAATCAAACGTAGGTTTTCAGTTTTCTTGTCTTGAAGTTTTTACAGTGTACTCTGATGCAGTCGTTTGTGTACAGCGTGCATTCCTTCAAGGTAAACGGAATTTGAGGCAAGTTTAGAAGTAGGCTGAGATAACTCAAGAATGCCTAGAGGTATTTACTGTCTATATATGGTACTTCTCCACTGGGACCTTACAATGTGTGTCTGCAGAGCAATTTATTTCTCCATCTGTGTGTCTGATTGCAATTTCCATCCATTTCCTGCATATTGTTTTAATAGCTTTAATTCCAGCCATAAATCAACTACATCACACATTTTATTTCACACAAATTATACAAATCCTATTTATGGTTACTTATTTTTATATATCCATTATTTATTGACAATTAAATAATAACTTAAAAATTTATAATTTCAATACTGAAAAACTAAAGCTTTATAAGATTATTCTAGAGGCTACTTAATTTTTATATAGGCTATATCTTCTATTATCTATTTATTTATTCATTTCCTGTTTTGTTTTACTGTTTCTATATACACTTTATCCACTTACTTATTTTTCATATATTTATTATTTATTGGAAAAAAATACTAAAAAAACAAATGCTCTATATTTCAGGCCTACCTTATTTACACATTTTTCTTTTCTTTTTTTTCTTTTCTTTTCTTTTCTTTTCTTTTCTTTTCTTTTCTTTTTTTTCTTTTCTTTTTTTTCTTTTCTTTTCTTTTCTTTTCTTTTCTTTTCTTTTCTTTTTTTTGACATCTGTGTTACATTCAATCAAATTTGTATGACGTAAATGAAGTTTATTGTTTTGTTGTTTCTGTAATTCATATTCATTTATCAAACAATACATAGATTAAATTAAATATTGTCCTTGATCAGAATAAAGCTCTGTGGTCAGACTGTTGTGGTTTTTGTGGATCGCTCAGCTCATAAATAAAGACACAGCAGTCACTAATCAAAGTTTATGATGTAGTGTGTGACTGTTGTGATAATGTGGTTTTAGTACAGAGATTATGAGGTTTTGGAGAAATGTCATGACTTGTATTTGAGATTATGAAATCATACTGATTTCAGTTTGACGCGTCTTAATTTTTTTTTTTTTTTTTTTTAAGCTGTGTTAGTGTGCTTTACCTTGACAAAAATATTGAGTGATGTTTAATTTGCACATTGTGATTAGACCAAACAACCATGATGAAATTGAATGTTCTGACTGGGATCTGATTATTTTTTGATTATTAAAACAATGGTTGTATGTGATTGAGTGATGTGTAATATCACAGCCTGTGCGTGTGTGTGGTTTGGTCCGGTGCAGGCGAGGTGGGGAATGTGAAGCTGGAGTCAGGCTAATCTGTGAGAGCAGAGAGACTGGCTCCTGTCTGCCTGTCTGCCAGGCCTCTATCTGTGTGTCTCAGTTCACACCCTCCCTCCCTATCTCTACTGCAGCACTGGGGCACAGCATGGGATTCAATTGGCCTCCACACGGCCACGGACTACCAGTGTGCTCACACACAAATCTCTGTTACATATGGGGAAAGAGCATCCAACATGTGTACTTATTATTTTTACAGCATCTGCAGCAACAGACATAATCTCACACACTCTGAGATACATACAAAAAACATGAACCTCACATTTGCACACTAACATTTGTATGTTCTATCAAACATATGTGGATTGAAGAGCTGATCCTCATTAAAAAGCCCAATACACAAGCAGGCCGTTGAATGTGAATATAATCACACAAACAGAGAGAGACTACAGGATTATTGCCCTCCCATTAATGTGTTGAAAATAACACCTCCCATGGCTATTGGGAACCAGGTGCTTAACCCAAGTATATATGGTGTCCAAAATATTTTCTTTATTCATTTGTAGTTAAATACTTAATATTATTGTTTTATGAATTATTATTATTAAATAGCACGTATGTATTTTTTTAAATTACAATATTTGCTACGCCACTAAATATTCATAAATGAATATTTATAAATATTCATAAATATTTAATATCACATATATTTTATATTTTATATATTTTAAATATCCATATATATTATTGTTATTATTATATTTAATATTTATTATATTAAATATTAAGATTCTTATTATGATTCTGAAATATTAAGCAGCACAGCAATAATTTTCAGCATTGATGATAACTTAATAATAATAATAATAATAATAATTTGTTGTTGGTCTGAGCACCAAATAAGCTTATTAAAAGTATTTCTGAAGGATCCTGTGACATTGAAGACTGGACCAACCTCAAACTTTCAGACAATTTTATTATTAACAACTTTTGGAGGGCTGAATATTTCTTTTTTTAAGGTAGAATTTGGTTTATTTCCGGGTTTAAATTATAAAAAGTCAGAGATTTTAATGTAGACTTTTGGATCCCACTATATACTGCAAAATATGACATAAAGGGAGGTCGTAAGTCACTATCAGACTACATGGCTCAAAATTATCACAGATAATATCAAATCTGTGTACTTTATCAACAGGGAAACCGGCTTGAGAAGCCATGTACCCTTCTTGTTGTGAACAGCCCACCAATAGTGAATATAAATGCAACTGCAACAAAGTGCAAGACAAGAAAAAGTGTCTGAGATCTTCCAAGCCCAATCACTCATTCCACTAAAAACAGCTCATCAGGAAACTGCTTGGTAAAATCAATACAACACCAGTATGTTACCTAATAAATGCCTTTCAATTAAGATCAAGGAAGCTGGTGTTAATGGGCAGTTTATGTGTTAGTGTATTGGCACAACATCAAGGCAGCTTTATTCAGTGGCTCAATAGGATTAAGTAATGCAATGCAGTGTGTGTAGTCTATGTATAGAGGAAGTTCCTCACCCTTTCTAAACAAATAGAAATGTGTAACTGAATAGCACACAGACTTCACTCAAGCTGCACTTCTGGGTGTGAGGGAGGAAGGATGGCTGTAAATGTGGGCCAGAATCAAGATCAGCACTGGCTGATTCAGCGTCAGACAGGTATGGCACTCGTGACTGGGTGAGTCAGTGAGGTGGCATAGGAGTCAGTGGGGCACAGGTCACATGAGCATATGGCCATATCAGAAAAGAATCTCACTTTTAACTGTGTGTCTAGAGTACATATTGTGTATTTGCAGTATTGAGCATTGAGTAGACGTTTGCAGTCCCCGACCCTGCTTTGTATGTGTGTGTGTGTGTGTTTACATAAGGTAAATGAGTCAAACATGACATTTATTCAGTTACAGAAATTTAACATGGTTCCTTGTTTCACCTAGTCTGCAGAAAAAGCACACTCTTATTCATTTCTTTCTTCATTTTCTGAATGCAATCAGCAAGAATCTCTTGGATGAGATAAAGCTGTGTATATCGGATGTGGTGGCAAATAGATATGATTATGAATGGATATGAAGTATGCAACCTCTCTACAATACGACTAACCTCCCATGATCCTTCATGTATCCAACCGTAATTCATCAACCATTCACTGTACCAGACAGGACTGTCGTCTATGACTGTGGCAACTGAAGGAATGTAAACAAAGGTAGTCTAGTTTTTTGTGGGTTGCATATTGCGCATACAACCTTAAATGAAGGCAAATGTAAGAGTGTATAAAGTAATGCACAACATATGTAACTGTGCATGTAAATTATGCATTTTGGCTACTATAGAAGGTAGAATTTTCATGTGACCCTAAATTTTCATATTTTCCATTTTCATTTTAGTTAGAATTTTAGTAATTTTGTTTTGTTTTTATATACAGTATATCTATGTTGTTTTTTTTTATTAAATTTTATTTCAGTTTTAGTTAATTTAGTACTTAATGGTTAATATTATTTGTCAACATTTTTTTTATTTATTTGATTATAGTTTTTTATGGTTTTAGTTTCAGTTTTAACTATAAAAAATGTTCATTAGTGCTCTAAACGTGATTATGTTCAGTATAAAAAATTTATTTTCAGCATTAACACTGTAAATAAGTTATTCATGTTTTTAAAGTTTAACTTTAAGTGAACGTTAGATGACAGCAATATCCATATCGCCCAATACATCTAATCCATATTATAATATTAATATTATGTCTTGGCCAATAACCAATACGTTATCAGTATAGTTTGTATCTCTAATAAAAATCAAATCTGAGCATATGCAATATGCTTTATGCACATATGAAAAATATTCTTACCAAAAAATTGACAAAACAGCATACTAGATAAGACATACTCGGAAACCTAGAAAGTCTTAAATGTTGAATGAATGCTGTGAGAACCCTTTGAGGTTTCCGTTCTCTGAGCATTCAGATAACTTGAGTTATCTAATTCAACTGAATGACAAGAAGGAAAACAGATTCTAGCACACAGAACGAAAGCCGTTTTGAGAGGAAAGATGGAGTCTCTAGCAGTGATGTAAGAGGGCTTTTAACAATGAGCTCAGGATCATGACATCAGCATCTAGCACAAAAAGCTTCACACATAAAATGCAGTGTTTCGATTCACTATAGAAATCAAAGTTTTGCAAGATTGTGCTATGCTGTAATTGTAATAGGGCAACAATTTATGAGGTTGAGCAGTGTTAATGGTTAAGCTCATTTGTTATTAGTTTCAGGAACCGTCTTTGTTCTGCTTTATGTGCTGTATTTTAAAGCTCTACCATTTTACTGCATAATTGTCCAAAGACAGAACATTTTCTCTGCATAGTGACCAGCTGTAATGAACAGTTAAATAGGGTGTGAAATATCTCCCCCTGAGGCCCCATAAAAAACAACTTATACACACCATTTAACCCAACCACACACACACACACACACACACACACACACACACACACACACACACACACACACACACACACACACACACACACACACACACACACACACACACACACACACACAAGCCAACTACTTATCGCAGACTAACTAGAAAAACAAAAAGGATATGCAATAATGTGTGTGAGGATACTGACAGGTCTGTAAATCTTCACAGGCAAAACTGGCCAAAGAGTAGAATCGCCAAATAAACCTAGGTTTGGCAGATGTCTGGAGAACGCTACCTGTTTAGTGGTAATTGTACACTGGATTAAGAGTAATGATGGTTTTCCTCCTCTTTATTTCCCTGTGTTTGCTAGGCCTCCACAGAAGCCCATATCAACCAAATGTGGAATAGTGATGACAACAACAAGAGCTCAACATTCATCATTCAAAGTGATATTCTATGAAAGAATAAAATATCCAGAACTAATTTTACAAATAAACACAATATTGTGAAATATTATTACAATTTAAAATAACTGTTTTCTATTTGAATATATTTTAAAATGTGATTAATTTTTGTTATAAAGCTGAATTTTCAGCATCATTACGCCAGTCTTCAGAGTCACATGATCCTTCGGAAATCATTCTAATATGTTGATTTGCTGCTTTATAAACATTTATTATCATCATCAATATATATGCTGCTGTTATTTTATATTTTTTTGATAGAAGCTGTGATGAAGTTTTTTTTTTTTTAAATAAAAAGAACAGCATTTCTTTGAAATAGAAATCTTTTGTAACATTATAAATGTCTTTACTGTCAATTTAACGCATCCTTGTTGAATAAAAGTACTAATATCTTACTTTAAAACATTTTGAATGGTAAAGTAAGAACCAAAAACCCATTTGTATATCTTCTAGGGCTTTTAAGGTTATACCATGAAGAAGAAGAAAAAAAAGAAAAAAAATTCTAAGAGGGCAGTTCAGTGTGTTTATATTTAAACATAATTTAAAACTTTAATAAAATGTCATTTTACGAGTTGTAACAATCCTGACTGTATGGTCTTTGATGTTTGTGAAATATTAGATCATGTCCAGGTTTTTTCCAGATGAATGCATTCACATTTCTGTGTGTGCATGTGTGTGTGTGTGTGTGTGTGTGTGAGAGAGAGAGAGAGAGAGAAGAGATGTATATATGTGGAGAGAGAGAGAGAGAGAGAGGGAGAAGAGAGAGAGAAGAGATGTATATATGTGCTCTCAATTCTCAAGCAGCAAACAGACAAATCACCCAGAGGAAGTCTGTTTGATATCAGCTCTACAGTCAGAGACCCTACGGTCATAAACTCTCTGGATCCATAAAAGAGAAAAGAATGTAAGTGCATATATATGCATATATATATTATATACATGCATGTATAAAAGTGACCATTTAATATAACAAATAATCACTCCATGAAACACATTCTGATTAACTGCTTCAAGCACTGGCAAAATGATCAGATTTCTAAACCAACATGTACAGAGCTGATGGATTCACTGTGTGACATGGTCAGCTTTCCTCTTCACTGCCTCCCTCAGCGAGTCAAGCCATTACTACAACTGACTTGACAAATCCCATTTGTGATAGTGTTATCTATATCAGATGTGTTATCTGTTAACCATGATGCATGAGAATGTATACAAAAACAATTTACTACAAAACCAGTGTGTCCTGAATGTAGATTAGTAAGAAAATAAAGTAAGAAACGCCTGGAAACAAGAATGGACATGCTGTTTGGGATAAATGAAAAAAAAAAAAAAAGTTAGTCAAGTTATTAAAAAAACTGGTCAGATCAGTTCATATGCTCTTTTTTAAGCAGTCATCGTTGAACATATGAAATTAATGAATCACTTATGAATAGTTATTACTAGCTGTTAATAATGCTTACTAGCAATAATAAAAGAACAAAGATCCAATCTCATAAATCATTGACAGTGATAAAGTGAAAAGAACATCACTAAAAGTGGAAAAAACAGAGAAAGAGAAAATTACAGGAAAAAGAAAGAAGTAATAGGAATTTTTAAAACATTTGTTTTTACAAATTAATTGTATTCTGCAAGGATGCATTGAATTGATCAAAAGTGACAATAAAGACATTTAGAATGTCACAAAAGATTTCTGTTTCAAATAAATGCTGTTCTTTTGAACTTTATATCCATTGGAAATTAACAATAATAATATTAACAAACAAACAACCATCACTGTTTCCCAAAAACACCAAATCAGCATGTTAAAATGATTTCTGAATGATTGTGACACTAAACCTAAACATTAAAAAATTAAAAAAATCTTTCTAACCCCAGCTTTTTAACAGTAGTATGTATGTATGTATATGTATATATATTCTGTATAAATTATATTATTATTAGTTTTTTTTTTATTATGTGTTATTTGGCCATTTTATTTTATATTATTTATTGATTCATTTTAATCTCATTCTTAATCTAATCTGGTTAATTCATTCTTGATTTTCTTTTACTAAATATGGAAGTCTTTTACAGTCACATTAATAAGGTATTGTTAATGTTCATTCTGTTGTCACTAATTACACAAAGGCTTGCATGAGGTAACATTTCATTACACAAATAAACTGTATGTAAACGTCTCACTACAAAAGACAAAATGTCAAAGTTCACTCATGTTTTCTCAGTTCTTCTGGTTAATTAAGGTGACAATTGACTGAGAGAAGTGAATTTGCATTGAATAGAGCTAGAATGGTATCCTTCCCCACTGGTGCTTTAAATATCCCCTCTTCTGTTTACTTTCCCATCCATGACCCTAAGAACGAAAGAGAGAAAGAGAGTGAGACAGCGAGAGGGAGCTCATCTTTGGCTGAAATTAAGAGCTTTATGTATGTATCTGTTATAAATGTCATTCACTCTTTAAGGCTCCTCATTCATGTGTTTTCACAGAGAGTGTGAGTGAGAAAGAGGTGGATTTTGATTGATTTGTGGCACAGAGGAGTTGCGCAAGCGTCACTGGGCCTGAGCTGGCAGCTTACCCGAGTCATTCTGCTGAGAGTTCACATTCCTTATCATGCATACACACACACACACACACACACACACAAACACACACACACACACACACACCTTCTTGGCAAATGATGCTTAAACTGCACGCCCGTACAAGTGTAATATTTGTTGAGATGTGGACCCTGCACACTCATATATCATCCAGGAGGCAGAAAAATAACCACAACACCTACAGGTCCGATTAGTTTTGACTAATAATGAAACAGCACTTTGCTATCATTGAGCAAATTCTGGATAATACACAATACTTCATGAACTGAACTGCAATATTCGATCTAGCAAATCATATGTGATCAGAATTCAGCTACAAATTGGAATCTGCCTATAAACCCCAGTGGTCACAGCACAATATTATATCTCCTCCAGAACATACAATCAACATAGTCTCTGTACATCATTATGGTAGTGTTGCGTCCCGATCTTTAAATGTGATGAAGGTGTTTGCAAAGAGACAGATTCATCTCTTTTTATTTATTCATTTTTTTTTTATAGAATCTATTTTCTCGAAAATAGTTCTATTTAACTATTCAGCGCAAAAACAATAAGTACAAAATTATGCAAAATTCCCATATGGTAATTAAAGTTGAAGGTCCAAAGGTGCTGAATTAAGGCTTAAACTTTGGCAGCAACTCCAAAATGGTACCAAATGTTATAAATTAATAAATAAATTAATAATAATTATGGCTTTGGTAAGAAAGCATTTCTAAAATAATAGTGATGCTCGACGTCAGAGAGATCTGCTCCTTTGTGGCCTGTCTCATATCGACGGCTTGAAGAAAAAATTAAGCAGCCTGGGTTCATTTAATCCACTTCTTCATCTTTCAAACAGTATGGCGTGAACACTAAAAGTTCTCCGTGAACTTCTTAAATAGTCACATTTTAAAAGCGCAAATTTGCTATTACTTCTGCATTGAGCTCTTCTACTGGAATGTTTAAGTCCTAAATCTAACAACAACAGTAACAAGTATGTCAAATTGTTCAAATTATACATTTTGCAATTTTTTGAATTAAATGAAAAAAAAAAAAAATACAAACAAACGGGTAAATTAAATAAATAATAATAATAATAACAACCCTTCAACATTTGCTCTCTTTGGTTCAGCAATATCAAGCAGACATTTCCTTCTTGAACCACTAGGTGGCGCACGTCCCCAGTATTTAGCGCACCAGCGCTTGAAGCCACAGGTTCTGCATTACACGCCATCCTTCACTCTTTAGGACTGACATAGCTAGGAATTAAACGATATTGTACATCTCCAGTGAAGTAAAATATCTCGTCACCGTAAGACACAACACTTTTTGTCATTCATACAAAGACAGCCACATAAGGTTTATTGAACAACTGCAAGAAAGGGAGCAACGTTTCATCATTCATTTATTTATTTTCATATTTCACTGCAGTACTAATGCCTCAGTTTCTAAAGTTCAGTTAAGGAAAACATTCTCTATTTTTCAAATCAAGATTACATTTCTTAACATGAAAAACGTGAAAACGAGGAAGTGTTTCACTGCAGTGAATATTCTGAATATAAACTTTCTCATGACTTTCTCATTTTCTGAAATGAGCAGCAGAATATAACTACATTATGGATTATTCATTATCAATTTATGTATTATTTATTTTATATGCAGTATATGTTTTTTGTATAATTTAGTCTGAGAGTCAAAAAAGTCTGAGATCTTCACTGCCACCATCCATCCATCTCTCTCTCTGGTCACAGGGGACTGATTAAATGGTTGTGTGTGTGAAGAGCTGAGACAGGCGAACAGGGTGCTTTAGCGAATGCTCCGTAATCATATTAGCTAGCACTTCACCAGATAAAGCAGAGTGAGCAAATCACCACCAACACATAATGGACCTCAGAAACCTCATCAAACACAAAGAGGGAGGCAGGAAGGGATAGATAAGAGTTCAATTGATTCCCATCGTCCTAGTACATATACCGCTAAGAAAAAGACACACAGAGACATGCACACTGACACACACACAGACGTCCTCCTTCTAGAAGAGATGTCACCTTTCAAATATAGTTCTGCTCATTAGTTTGTATACACTTTGAGATGTAAAATGATTTATCATTTCCAAACAGAAGCATGATCAAAAAATAGCATTTTGTTTTTTAGTACTGCCTTGAGGAAGCTGCATAACAGATTTTTACACATATTGTCCACCAGGCGAATTTAACTCAAATTACACAAATGATTCTGTTCAAAAGTTTAAATTCCCTCGGTTCATTAACATCTTAAGGCATCAGCGACTGTTTGCAGGCTTTTATAATAGCTGTGTATGATGAATCCTTCAGTTGTCTTGAGTAGCAAACCAGTCTTTCAACAACATGAAGCAACTGTGAATAGAATTTAAATGTGCAAATAAAGTGGAGGTTTTTGAATGGTGAGCAGATTTTCCACTTCAATCCAAGGAATCTATCACTATCACAAAAGGAAACAACACATGAAATTAAGACTCATGGGATACTTACCTTTGAACAGTATAATTAGTGTATCAATTATTTTGTCTAACAGTTTCCACAGGACATTCATTTTTTTTGTTAATATATTGCAAATTCTGCCATAAAAAAAAAAAAAACTCTGAACACAACTGTAATTGTTAAGATAATCAAATCATGAGAAAATGATAAAACCTCAGTTAACAGAATAATCAGTGTAATTTATTTAAATTAAATATGTCTAATTGCTTCCATAAGACAAAACGTAATTAAACTTAATTTACAGTTGGTATAGAAAAGAATCACCCCCCTTTAAAATAATCACATTTTGTTGCTTTGCGGCCTGAAATTAAGACATTTTTGTTTACTTATAATATCCAAGTGAAAGATATAACACCAACATATCAGAAAAAAATATAAAATAAAATAAAATAAAATAAAATAAAATAAAATAAAATAAAATAAAATAAAATAAAATAAAATAAAATAAAATAAAATAAAAAAAAAAACAGAATAACTGAGTTGGAAATAGGATCACCCCCTTGTGTCAGTATTTTGTTGAACCACCTTTTGCTTTAATTACAGACTTTAGTCTGTTGAGATATGTCTCTACTAACTTGTTATCCTTCACTTGGATGTTAACAAGTTGCACTGAGTAAATACAGCTGGATAAAACTGTCCATATTCATTTCAGACTGCAAAGCAAAAATAAATAAATAAATAAATAAATTGTGATTAATGTAAAGGGAGGTGATTTTTTTCTATATCCACTGTAAATGCATAATATAAATAATTAAAAAATAATTATGGAAGGTCTACAGCAGGTTATGTAGAGTGCAAGAAATCAATTGATAAAACCACAAAAGTACTCGACAATATAAGATAGACTTTATATATTTTTATTTTCAATTTGTCAATTCCTTATTAAAGAACCAACCACCTCCAAGATGAATCAGCCTACATTACTTAAACATAAATAAATAAATGAATAATAATCATAATAATAATAATAAAAGTATTCAAAAAGAAAAAAAAATCTACTTTATTTCTTTTCAATATAAACCTCTGATCAAATGTTTGATACACAAACACACAGTCACACACACACATGCAATGTTTATTATAAAAGGTCTATTAACAGGTTATGCAGAAAGCAAGTAATCAAAAGTGACAAAAGTTCAAGATGAGACTAACTTTATAAATTTAAAAGTTGATAAAAAAGACATTGTCTTTTATATATATATATATATACTGTATATATTCCTTATAAAATGTCTCTTTGCTGAAGTTCAAGTAAAAAAATATCCTTGTATTGTTCTTTACGTATTTATTATTATTATTATTATTATTATTATTTTTTTTTTTTTTTTTTTTTATTTTATATCCAATTAGCACACACACACACACACACACAACACACAAAAAAAACACACACACACACACACACACACACACACACACACACACACACACACACACACACACGCACACACAAATTCCCTAATGTTTCTGTAAAGAAATTGAGACAGTTTTAAAGATGATATGCTGTTGTCTATGAGGGAGCCATATCCAAAGGCAGCTGGAAGTGTGTCCAGAGGGAAATACGATCCGGACAGAGTGGAAAAGTAGTACGTATGCAGTTTGTCAGAGATCCCGGTGGTCTTTATCAGACCGCTGGTGTGTGTGTGTGTGTGTGTGTGTGTGTGTGTGTGTGTGTGTGTTGGTTGAGGGAGTACTCTCTCCTGATCTATTTTGGGGCACGACTTTAGTAAGCACAACTGAGTCTGTTGAGACACATCACACAAGCACTAAGTGTCTCTCTCACACAGACACACACCCTCTCTCTCTTTCTCACAACAATGTGTAACATTGCTAAACTAGAGCTGTGGCCACATGTCAGCTGGGGAAATACTTGCTTTTTCATTTACACTTAGACAACAAGCTGGGGTTTCCTATGTTTCATTTAGTCTGGACTATGGATGGTGACAAACTGTTTTCTATGTGACAAGAAAAGCCACGGGCAGAGTCAGTTTGTGATTGAGAAACATGAATAGGCTAATTGACAGTTTTGAACAGTAATATTTTAATATTTTATAAAGAAGTCTCTTCTGCTCACTAAGCCTGAATTTATTTCATCCCAAGTACAGCAAAAATAGTAATGTTATGAAATATTTTTACTATTTAAAATAACTGCTTTCTATTTGAATTACTTTTAAAATGTAATTTATTTCTGTGATGCAGCACTGAATTTTCAGCATCATTACTCCAGTCTTCAGTGTCACATCCTTCAGAAATCATTCTAATATGCTGATTTGCTGCTCAAGAAACCTTTTTTTATTATTATTATTATCAATATTTAAAACAGTTGAGTAAATTTTTTCAGGATTCTTTGATGAATAGAAAGATCCAAAGATCAGCATTTATGTGAAATAAAAAGCTTTTGTAGCATAATACACTATACCATTCAAGCTTAGAGTCTGTATATTTTTTATTTTTCAGAAAAGAAATTATAAAGATTAATACTTTTATTTAGCAACAGGATGCTTTAAATTGATCGAAAGTGATGATAAAGACATTTATAATTTTACAAAAGAGTTCTATTTCAGATAAATGTTGTTCTTTTGAATGTTCTATTCATCAAAGAAACGTGAAAATATTCTACTCAGATGTTTTCAACATCATCATAATAAATGTTTTTCGAGCAGCAAATCAGAATATCAACATGTTTTCTGAAGGATCGTGTGACTGGAGTAATTGTGCTAAAAATCTAGCTTTGAAATCACAATAAATTACATTTTAAAATAGGCCTATACTTAAATAGAAAACAGATATTAAAAACAAAAAAATAAAAAAAAAAAAACTACCCCAAATAAAAAAAAAATTCATGAACAGAAGAGACTTCATTAAAAAAAAACTATTTATAAAACAATTTTACTGTTCAAAAACTTTTGATAAGGCAAGTATTTTTTCTCTAATTTCTAGCTTTTAATTGGCTAGGAAATCAGATAACTGCTGGACAATAATCAATAATAATGATTTGTTAATGTTTATATACTACAAACTCTCGCGTAATCTAGGCCCCTGTCACTGGCTCATACAGTGGGACAAATATAACTACCTTTACTCAGATTAGTCGTGATTCATTCCGCAATACTGTCGGCTTTTTCAGAAACCACTTAGTGTCAAAAGCAGTACAATCCTGTTTGCAGTCAGACAGGAGTATAAAATAAGTGGACTGGGCATTTCCTGGACGAGGTCATCAAATAATCAATGTGTGAAAGGGTCAGTGTTTGATTGGAGAAATGCAAGCTCCAGTGTTCACATTTTTGAGACGGCACTGTAAAAATACCAGAGGTCTGTATACAAATATGAAAGCCTGAAAATGCAGTTTTCAAGTTAATTCCAAAATTGCAGGTGACTTTCAACAGATCATCACCCTTATTAGACAATAGCGACTTCTCACGATAGTTAATGATTTTGCCAATAGCGAAGAATCCGCGTCTAAAGTGCGCGGGCGAATAGACAGAGAGGGACGGGTTATAGCCGACAGGACAAACTCACCATGTCTTTAATGAACGCTGTACTTGAATGAAGAAGGGCCTAGCTGTCTTGATCTCGGTCCCAGCGGCCCGTGAGTTAAGCGCGTGTGCGGGGTGCGAGGTGATGACCGAGTGGCAGCGCGCGCAGTAAGCACATTTTCCGCGCGAGGCTAATTAAACCTCCACAGAATAAGTGGCGTCCTATTAGCGCTTCAGAAGCCAGTCCCGTTAATAAAGCAACCTGGATCGATGCCCTTCATTACCTTGTGTGCGGTTCCTCTCTAAATAAATGCTTAAAATACAGGATAGCCCAAAGCTGTTGTTGGTAAAACAGCGTTTTAAAAAGATATCCAAAAGTCCATACCTATTTGTCCTCAAAAATTTTAACTTGACTTTCCCCCTTTATTAGCCTATTAAAAGTAATTTTTGGTTCAGTATGAACTTTTAAACATATATAAGGTCAAAATATTATTTTTTTTACAACGGTGTGTGTGCCTGTTTTATAAAGCTTAAAATTCCAGCTAAAAGCCCCTAAATCCAAGTTTTTAAAAAAAATAAAAATAAAAATAAATAAATAAACAAATGTTTTAAACAAGAGGAAAAAAAAAAAAAGAAAAAAAAAAAAACTTTGAATACATAAATAGGCTACATTTAGTAAAGGTAATAGAAGAGCTGATGTAGGCTTACAGCTGTAAGAAGGTCTTGGACCATTCTCTGTGAAGGTGTGTATTTCCCTCTCGGGTAATATCTTGCACTAAAGCCTAAGAAGTATTGTAAGTAAAAATTTATAGAAGGAATTAATAACACACAATGTCATCAGGGAATAACATTGTGTTAACACAGGCACCATGTGTATTTTCTTTTTAATGCCCTCCACATCAAAAGAATAATTTATTCATTGAGAATGAATTTACCAGAGTACAGGCAAGAACCTTATTTTCCCATTCTCCCCTGAGGCCGTAATGGCTGACTTGTGTCATATTTACTGTGTAATTGATTTTTAAATGCATTCTTCATCTTGTTTGCCTCCTGTTTTCCCACCCAGAGCAACTGATCTCCCTGCACTCGTCTGCTGCACTCTTTTCTTTTTCATAAAGGAGATGAGTTTGATAAAGAGCAATTTTGCTCTCCTTTTCATTAGCACTTGCTCTTTACCTCATTTGCACCGCCAAGAGGACACTCTTAGGGTTCTGGAGCTGCGAGGGAACGATAGGGAGGTCAGTAGAAAGCAGGCGCAGTCTTCTCACCCCTGGGAGAGATCGCACGAGATCAGAAAGTGCCAGCATGCACACAGTACTTCCTGTAGGAGGTGGAGGGGTGCACAGGGAGAGAGGTAGCCTATTGCTAATCAATCCATGGATGCATTGTAAAATCAATGCACTGTATAATTAGGGCAATCCAAGGGTAAAAAAATTGCTGCTCTGCAGTTTAGTCTCTGCAGTCATAGGCCTTTCTCTTGAGGTGGACAACACGCTTTACCTGGAGCATTGCGATATCTCTCTTTGTTTAAGAGCTATATATATATATACATTTTTTTACTGTATGAATATATATACTATATATTATATTATATATCATGTGGATATCAAACATATTAATATGTATAATTTTTTAGCTGAAACATCCAACATTTTTTTTAAGTGAAAGCATACGGGCCTGTATTTAGGTTCTCATGTTCGATTAAAACAAAACCGGTAATTCTGTATGCTCTGCAGTTCGACTGATGTATGAACGCAACGCAACTAACAAACTGAAAAAATAGGATGTAATGTCACAAGATGCAAGATGCAAAAGTGCAAAAACATCAAATTATCTCTCAAATGTCACAAGATGCAAGATGCAAAAGTGCAAAATGCTCAACTGTTGTCTCATTACAGTATATCTCCATGTGCAGTGGAGGAATCCCTGGCTCCATTTTGACTCCATTACACATTTTATTAGCTCTTTTTGAGTTTTCAGCTGGTAAAAATACTACCATATGTACACCCATACAATGAGCACATTTAGCCCATGAAGCATACAGCAGTTTTACATATCTGTGAACGCATTTTTATACCTTTTGTTTTTATCCTCAGGATCAGTGTTAAAAATGACAGTGTGAACACTAATCAAACCAGAACTAAATTTATGAGAGAGAGAACTGAACTAAAGGGTAAACAACTACTTAAAGGGATAGTTCACTCAAAAATAAAATGTCATGAATTAATCACTTTCATGTCATTTAAAATCTGTCAACCAAACACAAAATAAGATTTTGTGTCTCAGTGCTTTTTCATTGTATTATATACATTGGGCCCTATTTTTACAGATGTTTCTTAGAATGCAGGGATCAAAAACAGGTGTCTTTGAAATATTTAGTTACTCTATAGATTGTATTTTGTGTTGCATGTAAGTGTTAGCTAATAAAATAAAGACTACTAAATAAAATTACATTGATTTCTAAAAAAAATAAAAAAAGTTAAACATGTATAAAAAAAATGGAGGGACAGACATTCATAGAGCTTAGGAAAATTAAATATTATGAGTATTATTTTATGTTCAGTGGGCCATGTTGATGGTTTCATTGTCGTCTTCATTTTGCAATTAAAAATCGGGAATGAACTCTTATTTGTCAATGATGCAGCCTGTTGATGGTTTCATTGTCGTCTTCATTTTGCAATTAAAAATCAACCAGCAGCTTGTATTTACCAAAAACTCTGTTGAAGTTTCTCATTTCTTTCAGTGCCTCTGACTTTAACGTAAACCTATGCAATTCATGTTCAATATTGACTGTACTGTATACAAACGTAAATTGAGATCTCAATGATATGTTCTTGAGCTGCCATCACCACTTTTATCATTCTGAACACATGCTCCTGCTGTCCTTCAGTCAAACCAAGCTCAATGACAGGCAAAAAAAATAAAATAATGGCACTTGGCACTGGTGACCCGGCACTGATGTTTTTCTCATTGAATTCCTATGAAGTCCTCTAGTTGTCCATTAGTGAGAAATTCTGCTCATATTAAAAACAGGGCCAGCTGACCACTAATCCAGCACCTTCTCTAAACTGTCATCCATCCCTTTCCTCCCTCTCTTCCACTGCCTGTTTAATCACTCTAAAGCTTCCTTTCCTCCTCTTTTCCCTCTGTCTGCTGTGATCTAATTTCTATTTTCAGTCCTCCTCTGGTTCTTTGTAAGTAGGCCTGCTATAGAGAGATTCACATCTGCTCTGCTGAGGTCTCAGGTCTCTAATATTCAGTTTAACCTCGTTCAGGACAGTGCAGATTCAGATTTCTTGTGGGTCAAACCTAAGTTGGCATGCCTTGTTACATAAATTGCACCTTTAGTTGCAGGAAGTTACATCAGAAGTTGTTTTTCTCTAAACTTTTTCACACAGAGTAATTGGGAAGCTTGACATAATAGTGTTTACTAACTGTACTTTAGAAATTGTATTTTTTACCATGTCATCTTCTTGGTGTAGATCAGTTCACAAAATTGAGGTCAATTACAAAAATACATCAATTCAGATGAATAAAATTAAACATTTCAATTGTTTATTTACATACACACTACCGTTAAAAAAGTTTGGATGACTGCTAAATATTCAGCTTTGTCATCACAGGAATAAATGATAATTTAAAGTATAATAAATTTAAAAATCACAGGATATAATATATATATATATATATATATATATAATATATATATATAAATACATTAAAATAGAAAACAGTTGTTTTAAATTGTAGTAATATTTCATAAAATTAGTGTTCTTACTGTATTTGGATCAAATGAATACAGCATTGGTGAGCATAAGAGTAATCACTCCGCATGTGGTCTCAACAGTTTACATTTTGCACAACAAAGCAATAGCATAATTTCAGAAGCTCTCCTTTTTCCCCCTATAAATTCAGTACCATGCAATATATGGTGTAAGATCAGTAGCCTGGATTGGCAGATAATGGGTGTCAGAGACGATATATGTGGATCCCAATCGTAGCCCAAACAGAAGACTTGGATAGAAGTAAGGTGTAACCCAGAAGGTTGGATTGGGATGATCATTCATTAGGTACAGATTATAAAGTGATATTGATGCATTCACTTGTGCTGTTCAAATCTATAAATCAATGATGTGACATGGAAAAACTAATTGATTAAAATAATGTAAATATGAATACCTACATCGTTTTACTTACAGTATAATTTCCAGTATGTATTACAGTACATAAAATATAATTTTATATAAAAAAGATGTCATTTGTCATCTTATGAACTAATTTTTATTGTAAATATTTGTAAAACATGCGTTGGGGACAGAGAAAAGGGAACCACTGATTGGTCAGCAAAGGCATTTTGTCAGTGTAAGCAGGTTAACAGTGTTTGCAAAGGCATGAGTGACATCATCATCTAGTGTGGTGTATTGCGGAGCTCCAGTGTAAAGGAGTTTTGCTGCAGTGTTCTACCTACTGTTGCGAAAAAAGCCTTTAATGCAGGCGCTCCACTCCCAATGCAGCAAGATACAGCAGTTCACCTACTGGGTTGCATGTATTGTTTCTGTCTAATATCATGCCCTCATCCCAATGCACAGAGCAAATGAGAACCACATACAGTATACATATACATTCACACACAAGGACACACAGCACACCTACAGATAGAAAATGATCATGCTTGATAGGGTATAAATACTCTATAGATTTCAGATATGTGCATCACACTTCCTTTTCTGGATGTGTATGTATTTATTATTCGTTTTTTTCATAAGATAGCCTACTCCAACAAATCTCCTTCAAACAGAACTCACTGACTGTGTCTCCCAATGACGCAAGACCTCACACCTGCAATGTCGGGTGATGACCAGCAGAGGGAGACTACCATCAATCACAAACCACCCTTTGAAGAGTGAATAAGCACCGACTGAATCGATTGTTATTATTAACACTGAGAAAAATCACTTGACGTTAAACACATTTAATCCATATACAGAGGGGAAATTATTTGTTTGATCCCCTGCTGATTTTGTAGGTTTGCCCACTTACAAAGAAATGAAGGGTCTGCAAATTTTTGGTAGGTTTATTTTAATGCATAGAGACAGAATACCAACCAAAAAATCCAGAAAAAACACTTTATATAAAGGTTAGAGATTGATATGCATTTTTAGTGAGTGAAATAAGTATTTGATCCCCTACCAACTAGAAAGAATTCTGTCTCCCACAGATTGGTTATGTGCCCATGTGGAACACAGACTAGTCCTGCCACTTTAAGAAGTTACTCCTAATGTCAGCTCGTTAAGTGTATAAGACACCTGTCCACACAATCTGGATCTTCCTTTCCAACCTCTCTCACCACCGTGGGCAAGACCAAAGAGCAGTCAAAGGATGTCAGAGACAAGATTGTAGATCTCCACAAAGCTGGAATGGGCTACAAGACAATCAGCACGAAGCTTGGTGAGAAGGAGACAACTGTTGGTGCCATTATTCGGAAATGGAAGAAATACAAAATAACCATCAATTTGCCTCAGTCTGGAGCTTCATGCAAGATCTTTCCTCATGGGGTAAGGATAATCATGAGAAAGGTGAGGGATCAGCCCAGAACTACATGAAAGGAGCTTGTTAATAACACTAGGCAGTTGGGACCACAGTCACCAAGCAAACCATTGGTAACATACTACGCCGCAATGCACTGAAATCCTGCAGCGCCCCCAAGGTCCCCCTGCTAAAGAAGGCACATGTACAGTACAGGCCCGTTTGAGTTTGCCAAAGAACATCTAAATGATTCAGAGAAGGCTTGGGAGAAAGTGCTGTGGTCAGATGAGACCAAAATTGAACTCTTTGGCATTAACTCAACTGCCGTGTATGGAGGGAGAGAAATACTGACTATGACCCCAAGAACACCATCCCTACAGTCAAGCACGGAGGTGGAAACATTATGCATTGGGGCTGTTTTTCTGCTAAGGATACAGGACGACTTCACCACATTGAGGGGCAAATGGACGGGGCCATGTACTGTAAATTCTTGTCCGAGAACCTCCTTCCCTCAGTTTCTAAACCAAATAAAGAACACTGAAGATGGGTCATGGTAAGTCTTCAAGGATTACAATGACCCAAAACATACTGCCAAAGCAACAAAGGAGTGGCTCAAGAAGAAGCACATTAAGGTCATGGAGGCGCCTAACCAGTCTCCAGACCTCAATCCTGTAGAAAATCTGTGGAGGGAGCTGAGACTTCGACTTTTTTTTTTGTAAAATGCAATAAAATGTAATTGAATGAGATCATTTTAATTATGCTATATTTAATTAAGGTCAAATTCTTTTTTATTCAGTGTATTCACAACAGATATATTGGTTTTCCGTTTTCCACACAAACTGGGTGCATTTAAAATACACAAGAATGGAAAAATTTGCATTTGAATAAAGGTGGACGTCACTGTCATGTCACCAAAAACCACAGGAAGTGAGATAAAGAGGGAGGAATTAAAATAATAATAATAATAATAATAATAATAGTGTTTTTAACTGATCAATGAATGAACCAAATATTAAAGGAATATGGAAAATAAGTAGAAACGGGCTAAAGGAAAGAGAGGGATGGAAAGAGAGGTATAGTGCTGACTCCAGCTGAGTAGAGGCCTCTCCTCTCTCTCTCTGCCTCTTTCTTAATTACTGCATTGATTGTTGAAGCTCAAGGCTGAAGACCTGACATAGAGAGAAAGAGAGAGAGAGGGAAGGGGGTGGGGAGGTGGATATGGGTTGATCGGAAAGCGGGCAAATATGTCAGTTCCATGCAATTTGCAGTCTCCATCTGTAGGTCTGTCCGTTCATCCTGAGTCCTTTTTTCCCTGTGATTTCTAGAGGTTAATGTCCTGCCATTTTTACAGTAAATAAACTCCTTCTGCACCATTAAACAATTACAATCAATAAGTATCAACAAGAAAACTAATTAGTATTAAGAGACAAGCAATTAAATATCAGTGCCCTCTGTAAACAAATTTACTGTTCAAATTTCAATAACACTAAATATCAAAGACGATACATGTTCAGAGACTTTTACTGTTCAAGACTGATTCGCTCCAACACACATGCAACTCCAAAAGCTTACTCAAAGGGGTCATCGGATGCTACATGCACTTTTACAAGTTGTTTAAACTGAAATGTGTGTTGGCAGTGTGCGTACACAACCACCCTATAAAGATAAAAATCTACCCTGTGTTTTTTTTTTTTTTAATCTACTAAAATCTTTACCCCTTTCTCAAATCAAGCCGATCTCAGATTCTTGTCTTTGTGACGTCATACAGACAGGCCCCTCCCATGACAGTTTGATTGACAGTAGCATTTTGGTAGTAGTGGTTCCTTGCACAATACTAAGTTTACATGATGAAATCTCCTCTATATATGGCTTTTCTGATGTATTAAACTTGTTCCATAGCTCACCTGGTACAGCATTAAACTTGAAACACAAGTCACAATAAAAGAGCTCAAAGGCTTGTAGAATAAAGCTAAATATATGGTTGCTTTAGCAAATTTGTTATTATTTCATGTTGGCTGTTGTTAACATTTTCAGATAGGTTTAGTGTAGGTGGTATGTTATTTTCTTGTAGCACCACTCACCAGAATATTTAATTTCCAAATTGGTGCCATACATTCAACAACCAATGCAATAAAACATTACCAGATTTACATTCATCTATTTTTGATAAAACTTAACACGTTTTAACATCACTCACTGGACATTTAAAGTGGCCCTATAATGCCATTTTGAATGTTGCCTTTCATGGAGTGTGTAATGTTTGTGAATGTAAATGATCTGCAAAGTTGTAAAGTCGAAAGTGCATGATAAATAAAGTTATTTTCTCCCAAAAGAAAGAATAAACTCTGAACAGCCTTAGCGACTCGTCAGTAATTTGAATCCCACTCCTGTGACATCTACACGATGATTAGACTGCAAAAAATCAGATGTTAAAATTCAACCCAAGTCTTTTTTGTGTTCCTGTCAGTTTACTGACAACTGCTTCTCTAATCTCGGGGAGTTCAATACAGGATTCACAAAATGCTTGCTCTTGAAAGATGGCTCAGTACCAAGTTTATTTGGACCAGCTGGCTCCACTGAATCACAGCCTCTATGTATGATAAATAATAGATGTTTGTATTTTCTATCAAGCGTTCAAAAACTATGGCAAAGGGTGTATAGTTTCTGACGTGCTGCACACGGTAGACCAATCACAACAGACTGGGCCATCTGACCAATCAGAGCAGAGTAGGCTCACAAAAAGGAGGGCTTTAGAGAATGAGTCTTAGAACTGCTTTGAACAAATTGTTTGAGAATTGTTGAAAAATGAGGTGATGCTTAATGCATATTTTGAGAAAATTAAAGTGCTTTTTGACCATGCATGTATGTAAACCTAATTTGCAACTTAATATCATTTTGCAGAAATGTCGCCACAGACATGTTTTTCCAATGATACTAGGCTGTGAAATAATTTATTAAAAGCTCTCCCTGATAATAGATTTTCTGTTTACCTAAGGGGATTTGAATGAGCGCTGTGTTAGGCCAATAATTAAATGGTCCCTTTGGGTAGAAGATCAGGTTTGACAGTTTGACCTCTGACCTGTTCAATAGCCACCTGAATGATTATACATCGAGCTCCCTTGCTATTCCCAACAGATTTCTAAATGCATAATCAATTTTGGGACATCCTTAATGCACCAATGCAAAAATGCTGTACACATTTACTTAATTATACTATTTTCAACTGAAGAAGACTGGGGGGAAAAAAATAAAATAAATCTAAAACATTACTGGGGAAATGAAATCTTTAAGACTCAGTAAAACTACAAAAGGCCTGTCAGTAACATAGCTAAAATACCACTGCATTTGAACTAAAACAAACGCTTGACATTTGACTGTAAGACAAAGTGCCGTACAGCTCTGAGAACTTAAAGTCAATAACTCATGCTCCAATGAGTTCATCTTACAGGGTGCTTTAGCATTCAATTGGGCTGCCCCTGACATTTGGGTTGCCCTACAGACCCTCCCTGTTTTGGTCCTATATTCTCTCTGGTTTACATGAACAGAATGCCTGACATGCTTCATCACACAGGCATAAATTTAGCACATCCCATAAATAAACCCCCCGCTACAGGCCCTACAGCATGCAGACATGATGCCAGTGGCATCATGTAGACCACAGGATGTTGCAGGGCCTATGAGATGTGTTCATACAGAACTTTTATTTATTTATTTATTTATATTTTGAAGGTGATGTGTGTTAAACTCTCTCATATTCAAGCTTAATATAATGACAACTATAAGTAAGTAATTCATAGACTGATTCCCTAGAAAATGGTTAATTGTTGTATTTATTTATTGAGGCAAAAGTTATAGTTAATAGTGAGAATTGGACCTTAAAATAAAGTATGACCGATTTTTAAAAAAATGTTTTTTAAAAGTGTCTCTTTTGCTTACCAAGACTACATTTATTTGATCAAAACTTCATTAAAACAGCAATATTGTACAATATTATTACAATTTAAAATAGCTGTTTTGTAACTGAATATATTTTAAAATATTATTTATTCCTGTGATGCAAAGCTGATTTTTTTAGCATCATTACTCCAGTTTTCAGTGTCACATTATCGTTCAGAAATCATTCTAATATGCCGATTTGCTACTCAAGAAATTATTATTTATTATTATCAATCTTGATTTCTGATTCTTTGATGAACAGAAAATTCAAAAGACCAACATTTATTTGAAATAGGGATCTTTTGTAACATTATAAATATATTTACTGTCATTTTTGACCAATTTCATGCATACTTGCAGTTTCTTAAAAAAAAAAAAAAGGTCTGACCACACATTTTTGAACAGTTGTGCGACTTGACAATTTGTGACAAAACAATATGTAACATGCTATAGGCTGAAATGTTTATTCAACAGAGCAGCACAATTGTGTGAAAGTGTAAGGGTACGTGGGGACAGAGTGGAGAGGGAGATCTTCATGGGCTGAGTGACCTGAAAAACTCAAACAGGACTCGCAAGTATAGACTGCAGACTCGCATGCAAATTTCAGCCAACCAGAGGGGTACAGCGGTTAGGACAGAGGAAGAAAGAGCATTGTGCTTGTCTGTTTGTGCAAAAAAAAAGAAAAAAGAAAAAAGGCCAGGAAATGTTGGGGAAAAGAGGGCGGAAAAAGACCCACATGACCACCATTGCGCTAATACAACCGCTAGGTCACAACAATTCGATCTTGCTCAGTATTATACCCTTTTGAAAATCCTGACCATATTTGTAAAAACTTTTCTGCTTCCATAATCAAATCTTTTCACAGACTTTAATGTTTGTCTCTTCTCTGCACCATCTTTTCTGACATATGCATGTACACAAAAACACTCTGCTTACTGAGACGCACACACTGCCATGCACACCCGCACGTCTTTTTAATTGAAACACACTGCCATAAATAAAGCTAAACTGCAAGCTAATGAGAAAGCGAGAGAGAATGAGAGGAAATGAAAGTGTCTTCCCCTCCCCCATCATCCCATGCACCGTCAGAGGAATGCATGCTGGTGTCCTGCTAAATTGTATTTAGCTGTCCTCTGCCCATGATGGGGTGCCGTGATACATCCATACAACACTCACCACAGTCCAAACCAAAGAATATATTGCCCCAGGATAATATACATACGTGTCCCCATACACATCCAGGGGCGGATTTAGTGAATTGGGGGCCCCAGGCAAATAAAACAATTACCCACAACACACTTGACGTTACACTCCAAGATAAACCCTCGAGGTCCTTTTTTGTCGTGATGCTTGCTGCTGCACAATGGTGCCACATTGTTGTGTCCAATGTTTCTACATTTTTTATGTACATGTTCTAATGGGATTCTTTAATTTACATTTATTCATTTAGCAGATACTTTTATTATTTCATGTTGTAGACCACGAAATAGCAATTGATTTACCGTTTTTTAGTTTTAACATAAAACAAAATAAATTATAAAATGATAAACCTCACAACTGAAACTTTATATTTCTGGGATGAGTCAGAAGTATAATTATTATATTATTTAAAACAGATTTATGTGAGTGAATATTCGCATTGGTCTGAACAAAAACTGCAGACTGGATTATTGAAAATGCACATTCATTCTCTGCCAGTAGTCAGAAATATAGTGGTTTCCCCGGTAACAGCTCTAAACAAAACAGCTCAGCTCATAAATGGTACTTTATCAGGTAAAATGAAAATGTGAGTTACCAGCGTAAGCCTACATTTTATTTAAGTCATTTTAACTTAGGGGTGTCAATCAATTAAAATATATAATCACAATTAATGGCATGATTGTCATGAGTTAACTTGTGAATAATCGCAACTTAATTGCACATTTTTATCTGTTCTAAATGTACCTTAAATGAATATTTTCCCCATGGTTTCACAGACAAGGCTTAAGCTAGTCCCAGACTAAAATGCATGTCTCAACTGAAAATATCTTGCTCTGACATATCTTAAAACTCATTGTTCTGTGTCAATATGCACACCTGTAACACTTTCTTTTAAGGCATTTTTGTAATGCAAAAATTAATTTATGCAATAAATGTTTATTATTAGTGAAACCAGTTAACAGAGCATGAAGAGTAGACATGTTTCATAGCTCATAGATGTTTTTCAAAGATTTTGTTCATGTCTATTAGACACATGAAAAAAAAAAAAAAAAAAAAAAAAAAAAAAAAAAAATAGAGCTTCCTATTACTTCTCTTTCTTTGCACTGAGCACTTTACACAAACCTGTTTGCATTTTCGCCATGACAGGGCAGCTCACTTCTGAACATGCAAAATGTACATTTATTATTTATTATTACATTTGTTTGCCTCTCTGTGCCACATACTGTATTTTGATGCAGCTAAATTCTCAAAACTGTTTTCATTGATACATTTGACTGTTTGTTGTCAGACAACGAGATGAATATGAAATAGTGACTGAAACGCGACCCATTAAGACTAACCAGCTCTCCCTTCCGAGAAGTTAATCTGCACAAAAATATATAATCGTGCCGTCGTCTGATAAAAATCAAATAGGCTACAGAATAGCTTGAAGACAATAGCTGTGCTGTGATTTCAGCTATACTTATATGTAAAATTAGAGAAGCAACATATCAGTGTTTTAACTGAAAGCGCAGCTCCTTTCAGCCGCACGCTGAACGCAGAGAGAGAAGTGTGTGCGCGCTGGAAAAGAGGGACCTCGCGCTCGTGCGGCAGTCAGCTTTAGATGCATAAAATTTTTATTTTGCTACAAGCTGGATACACAAGAAGCACGTTCAACTCGGACGCGCAGACGATTGTCGTGCATAAACACCGTAAACAGCAACCGTTCGCGTGTCCGCGCTTAATGCGCATCTCCTATATGAAAAGCATTAGGGGGCCCTTGGCTTTTGGGGGCCCAAGGCAGTCGCCTACCTATGCATAAAAGGTAAGTCCAACTATTGATAAAACTAAACACGCTTATCATCATCTACAGAAAATGTATTTAAATACATAATTTATTTACTTATTTAAATACATAAGACTGATTTAATTATTTATTAACTGATTAATCACAGAGATAGATTTATTTGACATCAATCACCTGAGAATCAATACAATATTATTCAACAAACATTTTGTTGGACAAATAAAAAATAATAATAAATAAACCCTGAATAATATGACTTTATTTAACACCATGATTTTATTTATTAATTGATAAATCACCATTTGTTTTTTTTGGTTTTTTTTACATTTTATCAATAATTTTTTTTAAGAATCAAGACAAATTATTTATACCTTTTTTTTACAACCACACTGGTGCCTAAACAAACAAATAAAATCAAATAAACTAAGAATATGATTTTATTTAACCTATGATTTTATTTGAACAAAATAAATTACCAAGATAAATGTATCTGACAACGTTATTCGACGACCAGCTTAAATTAATAAAGATATTAAAAAACAAGCTTCTAAAATATGATTGTACTTAACTCCATGATTTTATTTTAACAAATATATCATGATAAATTATATCAATGAGTTTATAATTACAAATCAATAAAACAAAACTTTATTAAACAACCTACATAAATAAAACAATTCCTAAAGTATAATTTTATTTAACCCCATGATTTTATTTTAATGAATGCCTCACCAAGATATATTTATATTAACCCATTTATATTTGAGACAAACAACTTCATTTGACAACCAATATAAATTAATAAACAAAAAAATAATTAAAATAAAAAACTAAAAGTATATGATTTTAATTAACCCCATGATTTTAACAAATGATTAATCACCAATTAATCTGACATCTTATCAATCAATTTATAGTCAATTTATAGTCAATACAACAACTTTATAAAAAGTTGTAATAAAATAAATAAATGCATTTCTGGAGCTGTGGCCTATTGTTCAATTTGAAGCAGAAGATTTCAGCTCAGGTGAGTGTGAAACTAGTTTATACTGCTATTGTTCTTAATTGCGACTCTGCAGCAGGTCATCACTGTGCGGTATGTAGACCACAGAGGCCTCAGCGGGGCCTCAGGCTGGATTTAGACGCTTCCCCAGCTGGAGGGTTACCTGGTCAGGCTGCTCTGCCAGCAGCAGTCAGGCGGGCTGAGTATCACTGGCAGGCATGCCCCACAACATTCCTCAAGGGCCTAGTTTAGCCATGTTAAGAGTGACCTTGAAATGCGACACGCAACAATAAACTATAAAATGGCAGGCATGTGGAGCGAAGGAGGGAAAAGAAGGAGGGACAGAAGGAGGGGAAATTGGGTGACACCTGTCATTCTGCGTTTGTTTTATAGATGTCAGTGGGCAGTTGGGTTGCTGGGTTTCTCCTGGTTTTTTCTACACCCTCCTCATTCTCCCTCTTCGGTTGGAGCTTGGCAGACTCAGCAGAACAGGAGCAACACTTCAGTCACTGACCTTCAGGGGCGAGAGAGGGAAGAGGGGTGAGAGAGAAAGAGAGAGAGAGAGAGAGAGACATTGGCAGCTCCATGAAATGCTTTACACAGATGCTAGGGGACAGGCCGCAGTGGTACAAAAACAGATTATGTGATCTGCTGCTGCCCTCACCTCTTTTGCTTTCTTTTTATGTTTTTTTTTCTTTTCTCTCTCTCTACTGTTCTTTCTCTTTAACCTCTGCCTGTACTGCTAAAAATCACATGTATAAATAAATCAAAGACCACACACACACACAAAAATAAAAAATACAAATATGATGGAAACATCTATATTTCAATGAGAGACTGAGGGCAAAATGACACATTTATTACAGATTTCCATCTTTACAAAAACATTAAATTACTTTACTGATCAGGACTTTAAATTGTGCTCTAGTTACATAAATGCATAAAGTCATTTTGATTTGGCATCATGAGGGACTTACAGAATATGGATTATTGGGGTAATGAAACAAACTGAGATTTCCTATGTAAATAAAATATTACCTGGGACTTTGCCCATGGGTAACTAATTACTAACATTCCTTAGGCAGTAAACTACACACAAATGTACACATTGGTTTCCACAGATGTCTAAAATTTCATTTACATTTATATTTAATCATTTAGCAGATGCTTTCATCCAAAGTGACTTAGAAATGTGGAAAAGTACTAGCAATTTATCATACAAGAGTCTCTGATATCAGCAGTGCTGTAATACTGTAAACTATAGCACAAAAGCTGAAGAAATATATACAAGTGACTGAAGTGCTTGTAGTCTAGTTTTGGTAGCAGAAACAGAGGAGTAAAATTGTGTATGAGTGAGTTTGTGGCATTCTCTAGGCCTTCATTGAGGGGTCTAGGAAAGTAAGTGTGTGTGTAGATGGAAGGGAGGTGGAGGGGATAAATCTCCAACAGGAACAAGCATGTAAGTAGCTGCCATGTTTTATGAAACACAGTCATAAGCAACACTAAGTGAAATGCATTAAAGTAGCTTGGGTTTGCCACTGCAGCCATTAATAAGCAGAAATACACGCATGGCTAATTTATTAACGCTCCATGCCTGAGAATCATTATGAGCCTCAGCGCTCTCTCTGGGCATATAAAAAGAGAGGGAGATTAAAAAAATGAAAGCAAGCATTTGGAATGGGAGAGATTTGGCAGAGGGACACGCAAGGGTGTCAGCAATCTCGTCTGATTCACGCGCGGTTATGGTGGAACTTAAATCAATGCGAGACCCCTGAAAAGACAAATTGGACGATGGCCAAATTACAGATAGCGTGCTCTTAAAAATTTGTAAGTTTTTAGGTGCTTAAACATAAATTAGCACTGATAGGAGGGAAAGAGAGAGGGAAAGCTGGGGCAAAATGAGCTGACAGAACAAAAGTTGAAAAGTGTAACAGATCAGGGGTCAGAGAGCACATGGTTTGCTTGACTGACTGTCAGACTCATCATTACAGTTTCATTTGGGAAGATGGAATTGGAAACTCTCAGAACCCATTTGATGTTTAAAGTGGAGTTGAGTGCTTGAGTTAGGGTTAATGCCTAATGATTTATTGAAGTAAAGAATCTTTTTTATTTCCTGTTGTGGTATGCATCTTCATGCTGAAAACGAGTTAATATCAATCAGCAGAAACTGTGTTCAGGGCTTTCCTCATTCCAGCCACCGAAGCAGATCCGTTCAAAGCTAAACTGCTGACAGCTGAACAGATAGCATCACGTCACAGGCTACATACACATACACAGAGTGTGTTATGGCATGAAACAGAGTCACTATGTCAACTCTAAACCTTGGTTGATAGGAATATGTTCACTCACACAAATTTGTGTTTTGTAAACCCACAGTTTACTGCAGTGGTTGGTGGTTTTTACCAGCAAAAAAACTACAAAAAAATTATTGCCCACTCCACAACCACCAACCCCATCTGATATTGCATGTTTTAGCACATGCAAGATACTTCTGAATAACAGTTTTTTTTTTGTTCCCTGGAAAGAAAATAATAATAAAAAAACATTAACCATATTTTCTTTATGTTACTGTTTCTGATGGATGGAATGGAGAAAACAAATATGAATGCTTTTCTTTTCTGAAGAACAAAAACTGCACATGCTTTGTTAAATAATGAAAAAAAGGCAAACTATACTTATAATTTTTAAATCAATTGAAGTAAAAGCCTGTCACTAGGCTTATATTGTGACATTCTGACTACTTTCTGTTAAGCAAAAATACATAATACAATACTTTAATGCTGTTACAATGTAGAGCTAAACAAAGTTAATTTTTTTAAGAGTTTGTCTCCAAAAACAATCATAAAAATATTATTATTATTATTTTTTTATTTATTTTTTTCAGGCAAAATGCAAAAAAAGAAACTGCACAAAGATTTAATTGATTCTTGTTGCATCATCAACACACCAAGTTTGAAAGTGCACAACTGAATTGAAAACTTCGCACAAACTATACCACACACTCAGTGGCTCTCAGCTCAGAATAGTACAGGTTAAGACGCACAGATGTTGTCATTTACCAACAAAATAGTTCCAGTTCATCTCTTAATTTGTAAATATGGACATAAAACATGTTTATCATAATTAACATACATTAAATGTCTAGGATGCAACCTACCTTTCAAATGTGCCACACTCTTGAATGTCAGGATACCACTGTAATTCTTTTTCATTAATTTGTACAAAATAATGTTCGTTTTTAATTAGCAGCATGCCACACATACTTTCTCTAGACTACAGCATTGCATTTAACTTAGAATTTTTCAAGTCAAACCCAATGGGCCGGGCCAGCAGTTCAAAACTACTGCAAACATTACATTTTTCATATCCAACAAACTGGATCCACTATTACATGTAAAACAACAACAGCTCATACTCTAGAACAATCCCATAACCCTATTGCGCTGAAGCATAATATAGCCCAGCTCCAGCCAGATGGGTTATCACTGCACAGCTCAGGGTTACAATCAGGTAATGCATTATAAATCTGCTACATCAAATCCTATTGAATTTTTTAAGGTTCCAAAGTGGCAGAGAGCAGCTCTGAAGCACTGAAGAACATGCATAAAAGCCCTTTATAAAACACCAGTGTGTGAACTTTAAAGCTGAGCTGATATGCCAGACTCATAAATTTGGACCACATGACATTTCTAAGCAAAGGGAATTTTTTTCCCTTCCATCCTTTGTACTTACTTGGCATGTATGCTATCGATATTGCTGAACCCAGCGAGAGTAGAATATGAGGAATAGGCTTTAATGACTAGAGCCTCTGCCCTCAACTATATTTAAAAACATAAAAATAATATGCTTCAGTGTTTTACAGCCAAATACTAAAAATATGTAAGAAAATGAAAGAGAGACAGAAATATCTGTACAGTAAACTTTAACTGTATTACTGCACTATGGGTTGCAGCAGGGATCAATGGCTATGGGGAGCACCTTGAAACCCAAATTAGATATCAAAGAAAAAAAAATAAATTACAGTGAGAAAAAGTTCAGACATTACCTAGCCGACCCATTTAAAGAAATAGATTGAACATTTTCCAAAATCGTACTCACCCTCAGGACATCCTAAATGAGTTTGTTACTTTCATTGGAACAGATTTGGAGAAATTTAGCATTATATCACTTGCTCTCCAGTGGATCCACTCATTCACTGTAGAGGTTCCACTGGTAAGTATGTGATGCTAAATTTCTCCAAATCTGTTCGGATGAAGAAACAAACCCATCTACATCTTGGATGGCCTAAGAGTAAATAAATTTTCATTTTTGGTGAACTATTCCTTTCAACCACAGTACAATGGGTGCTAGTATAGGCAACATACAGTTGACTACATTCACTATGACAGCATGGGGGACCTAAATTGTAATAAAATTTCACAATATTACTGTTTTACTGTATTTTTGATCCAATAAATGCAGTCTGGCTGAGCATATGAGATTTCCTTTGTTTGACATGATCCATTATGTTAGTTACATTTAGCTGTAATTTTCACACAAATGAAATGACCCACTCATATGCTGTAGATTTGCTTGGAGATGATGACGCAGGCCTGTGAGCTCTATTAAACAGAGTTTCCCCCCATGGAGAGAGATTCCCACCTCATTATATAGCTCAGAGTCTCCTCATGGACAACTGCGTCCACATTAAAAACATCTATCAGTATTCTGTATGCTGCTTGAACAGGAAACTTACATAAAATGGCATTTTCATTGTTCCCAGTGGGATGCTGGGTATCTCTCTCTCTCTCTCTCTCTCTCTCTCTTTCACACACACACACACACACACACACACACACACACACACACACACACACACACACACACACACACACACACACACACACATTCAACAGCAAAGCTGCTGCTCATCAGCAAGTCACATCAAACTCATTTTCTTCAGCACATCACATTTCATGTCATGCTCCAGGACCAAACAGTGGCAGGAGGGTGAGGTTGTAAAAAATTACTAAGAGAGAGAGAGAGAGAGAGAGAGAGAGAGAGGCAAGGAAACAGATAATGTAACCCTGGCCTCAGTGGTCCAATCTCTGGCACCATGCTGGTCATCGAATACAAACTGAAAGCCAGTATCTATTCAACATTTTAATTTAATTTAACTCTTTTTAGCTTCCATATTTAGCTCTTCCATATATATATATATATATATATATATATATATATATATATATATATATATATATATATATATATATATATATACTGAGAAATACAAAATACTGAGAAAATCACCTTTAAAGTTGTCCAAATTAAGTTCTTAGCAATGTATATTACTAATCAAAAATTAAGTTTTCATTTATTTACGGTAGGAAATTTACAAAATATCTTCATGGAACATGATCTTTTCTTGATTTTTAGCCTAAAAGAAAAATCGCTAATTTTGACCCATACAGTTTTTTTTTTTTTTTTTTTTTTTTGGCTATTGCTACAAATATACCCCAGTGACGTAAGACTGGTTTTGTGGTCCAGGGTCACACACACACATTTTTTACAAACTCATTCCAAAGCATATATATATATATTCCATTTGGAATCCGGTTCAGTTTTGAGGTTTGGATATGGGTTTCAATCTAACCAGTCAAAAGGAATTTCTGGTAGTGTTTATTTATTTATTTATTTATTTATTTTTCCAGTTTTGGGGACGCATTGACTATATAACGGCATACACAGAGTGTGGAAGTGTCATTTATTGAATGATGAATGAATTAATAAGTGTGTCTGTTGCCTGAACACGGTGCAGTGCAGTTCTGTACCAGGTGAGCTTCTGAGCAAATTTACCATGTCAGAAAATCCATACACATGGAGCTGGTTGTTATGTAAATGTTAAAAATCACAAATCATGCACTATGGTAAATGTGTTTTGAGGTCATTAGATAGTACTGTGCAATAAATAACTAGTGGTAATTTCAGCTGGAAACTGCATAACATTTTATGCATAGTTATGTTTTTGGAGCACTGTTATTTTTTAAAAATGTATCACTTTTTGACAGATTCATTCTTACTGAACAAACCAGAGTTACGTGCAGTGTGACAAAACCTAAAACATGTCTTTAAATTTCACACTTCTTAGCATTTATGAGCAGATACATTTTTTTTCAAAATTAATTACAAATCCTGCCTTTTGGGCAATTTCACAGCTGATAATCGGTATTGATTTTTATTTTCTGACTCCCTCTAAATCTTTAGAGGCTTTTTTCACATTAAGTCTTGGGCAGTAGATTCAAATGCATCCAAAATACAATCAACAATATAATTAACCCCAGGGCCCATTCGAGCTCTTAGAATGACGATTAATTCAATTAATAGTCAGATAATCGGTTGATGATAAGAGCATTAACTATGATTTCTGCAAGTGTCTGCTGCCAAAAACTTAGAGATGGATCCAAGTGAAAATGCAGTGGAATTATTTAAAACACACAGGAATTCATGTCAAAGAGAAAAAGAGGAGAGACTGTGGGAGGGGGGAGGATGCTAGTGTATAGTGCAAGTGGTTGCAGCAGTTCATCATCAGTGTCCAGAGGAGGAAAGTGAAGAAGGAACACAGCGTAACTGAAGACAAGGAGGCGCAAACAGCTGGCACGTTGCTGCAGCTTCACAATGCCAACGAAAGGAAACTTACCTGCCAACACCCAAAAACAGGGCTAAAGAAAGACACCACCAGAAGAGAGGCAACTGCAGATCCTGGCGTAGTCAACAGGGTGACAAGGCCAATCCTCAGGGATAACCTGCTCATTACAAAGTCAGAGAAAGGTCAGGTGACCGTCTTCTGCTTTTCTATCACTCTTCTATCAATTATCACCCCTCTGTCACTATACCTTTTCCGGAGTTTGTCCCACTTGCTTGTTTCCCATGCGCTCTGGACGATTCCTCGATGGTTCCTGTCATTATTCATGTTTTCTTTAGTAAACAGCTCCTGGCACAGTTGTGTCATCATTTGGGCTCTGCTCGCTGAAGCGATTTGGTGCAGTGGCAGACACGGAGGCCCGTCCTCAGGCAGATGCACTGCGACTGGAGAGATGAATGAAAACCACTTGGATTAATGAAGCGATTTCAGAACAGTTGAAGTTATTGACAGCTCCCCTAAACTTCTCACCCTGCCTGCTTTACCATGAGTAATATCGTCACACACTCACTAATACTTCGATCACTGCAGTAAATGCAGATTCACACACACACAAGCACACGTGCACAGACAGAAATGCACACAGACACAGCCTTTCCATCAATAAATTATATCAAGTCAGCGACCACATTTCCAGCTGCAAAATATGCCAATATCTAAATTTCAATAATAAACTGGATTTATTTATGATAACTGGTATGATTAATGAGGTAATAATGCATGGTAAAACACTCCCTGACATGAACTGACAGAAGTTAGCAACACATTAGCTGTATTTCAAAACCTAGTGAGCTGCCTACTGAGGTGGGATCATAGCAGTGCCCTTGACGTTGTTCAATAAGAAAGGCATTTTAGTTATGTTGCCCAATTATACTTTTTAAAAAAAAATGTTAAGTACATTTAAATTTGCTTATTAAAACACTAAAAACTAAATAACTCTATTTGCGTGGCACGTGGAGTTACTGCCACCATATGTTTAGTGTAGAAAGTCGTTGTGCTGTTCCATGACAGTCTCTTAGAAGGCAGCTGCCTATATAAGAAGCAAGGCAGTTCATAATTCTATGAAACAGAGCACATCACTTCAAAAGTGTCTATGAAGAGCTCCATATATTTCCTATGGCACTGCTTATATGTGTGCGTTTGTGGGTGGGTGTTATCACTCCTGTTTGTATCTTCTCCACCGTCTGTTTACTGCAATGCAGGAGTTGCTCTTTGACTGTATTCAGTGGAAGGCGCACCAGGGATTCTCACAGAGACCTTTGTGTCAGTTCCTACTGGTGCATGAGAAAGATCATTGCTTGTTTTCTCTGCTGTTATTTACAGGCTCCATTCAGTGATAAATGACTTCAGAGAGGCTTGAACAGAAGTGAAAGCACTCAAATGCTAATTTGTCCTCATTCCATGTCTTTCTTTCTTTTCTTTTCTGTTTGTCACTCTCTTTGTTTTTCTCACTCAATGTGTCAGACTCCACCTTCTCGAGTCTGTAGAGCAGTAAAAAATATTCCCAACAAACATATTCATGCCAGTTTCTAAAAATTCAAATTTAACACATTTAAATTTATCTTGATAAAAAAAAAAAAAAAAAAAAAAATCGTTTGCAAGCTTTTACTCCATCACTTGCGTCACGTCATTTTGCTGTACTGCTATATTGCTGAACCAATGCGTTTTGAATGAAGGATGTTCGAAAAATTTACTACAGTTTTGGTAAACAATCATGACTAGCTAGCTGATTTCTCCAACGATGCATCAAACTGTGGTAGTTTGTGGAAAATGCAGCATAGGTGGTCACAACAGTTCTGCTAGATGGACTCTAAGGTTCTGTGTGATTGTTCCCTGTTCCAATTATGGTCGCTAATGTTCTTCTTCAGGATACATCTAAAGGTTTCTAAAAGAATTTGTTATCATTCACCAAATTAAAAATGTTAAGTCTGTAGCACAAACACTGTGGGAGAAGTTTAGCTAATTTTAATACTGAGGGTTAGCAGTTAAGAACAAATCCATTACTCTTAGTATGCTCAATAATAATAGTCACGCTTGACTTAGTAAGCACCACTAATAAAAAGAATGTGATAAATTCAGAGACATTAAGTGTGTGGAACAGGAGAATGTGCTGTGGTGCAATACTGCATGTCAGTATTAGGGTGGGGACTCAGGACTGCTGCTGGAATGGTGAGAGATGTAAGTTGTGGTGAGGTTGAAGACGATGGAATGGCTTTTTAGAAGAACTACAGAAAATAAATGAAATGTCGTGAACTTTTTCTAAAATGAGAGGAAGAAGGTGAATGAGCAGGTACCATGGCAAGGTCTTATATTGTGCTTTTAGTACTACAAGGCAGTGTGCATCAAGGAATAAATGCTATTTTGTCCATGTAAAGGCCAAAGTATAGTTTTTACATGTATTCTTAGGTATGCGTACAGTGTATATACATTTACATACATTTCATCATCAGAACAATATATGCATAATATACATGTATGCACACTACATGCTAAATAGTTTGCTTGGCTGTACACTTACACCAAATGTTCATGTCAAAACTGAAATAAACTTTGGGATTAAATCTACACGTGCTTTTGTCCTATTAGCTGCAACAGTCAACAGGACATCTTGTCGCACTTTGAATGATTAGGCCTAAATCCTGCTCCACATCAACCACGAAAAGTTATGAAAAGTCATAATAATTAAAACAATACTGCAAAACTGTAAAGAAAACAGCCTGAATCTACACTTACCCAAAATTCTTTACACAAACCTTAAACCTAATCAAGAGTGTAACAGGAAAAAAAATATAAAGGCCTGTTCACACGAAGATGAATAATTGGTGTAAAAAATGTGTTTTGTTTGAATGAATGGCTTTTAAAGGGTTAGTTCACCCCAAAATGAAAATTGTGTGATTAATTACTCAACCTCAAGTCATTCCAAACCCGCAAGACTTTCATTCATCTATTGAACACAAATTATGATTTTTTGATGAAATCCAAGAGCTTTGTGATCCTCCATAGACAACAATGCAAATCACATGTTCAAAGCCCCAAAAATAAGTAAGAACATTGTTAAAATAGTCCATGTGACATCAGTGGTTCAACCTTAATTTTATGAAGCTACAAGAATACTTTTTGTGTGTAAAGAAAACAAAAATAACTTTATTCAACAAATTCTTCTCTTCCATGTCAGTCTTCGACACATGTTCACAGGAGTACCACGATGTATGAATGTGCATTCCTCTGCTTTTAAACAAGGTGCAGTGCATCCAGGTTCTACATCAGAACAGTGACTCCTGCGTCAGCAACACCACCGGCATTCATCATGGTACTCTCCTGAACACGCGGCGGAGACTGACTCGGAAGAGAAGAAATTGTTGAATAAAGGCATTATTTTTGTTTTCTTTGCACACAGAAATTATTCTTGTAGCTTCATAAAATTAAGGTTGAACCACTGATGTCATATGGACCATGTTAACAATGTCCTACTATCTTTCTGGGCCTTGAACGTAGTAGTTGCATTGCTGTCTATGCAGGATCAGAGGATTTCATCAAAAATATATTAACTTGTTCTGGAGATGAACAAAGGTCTTACAGGTTTGGAACGACATGAGGGTGAGTAATTAATGACAAAGTGTTCATTTCTGGGTGAACTAACATTTTAATATGTCTGCTCAGCCCGAACGTTCACTTTCTTGACTCTTTACTCTTATATTTGGTGTTATTTAATAATAATATAAAAAAAACATAAACAATAGTTAGTAAAAAAAAACATGAATGAAGCAATCCTTGCTTCTTGGTGACAAACTGGTGTCAGAGATGGAAATTTACATAGTGCTTTTTTTTTCCTGGACTAAGCAGGGCATTTCTGCTTTTCTAAAAGTGCCATCTACTGTCAAAGAGTGAATATGCATTTCCCCAGTTTTTTACACATCAGTCTGAACAGATAAAAAAAACTTAAAAAACTTATAGAATTAAAAAGATGAAAAAAACAAAATAAACAATTTGATATTTATTGTCAAGTTCAACCAAGTTTGTTTAATCTTCTTGTTAAAATTTGCGACTGGCCATTGACAATAATGCATATAGAAATTTGATTACGCTACTAATTGAAGCCGAATGTGACGGATTCATGGACTGTGATAAAGGCCTATTCATTGGAGTAAAGTGTGACAACTAGCCCCAGTCTCTCCTATTTATAGGCTCATACAGAAGGGCTATTTTGGTCCCTGGTGAATGTTTAGCAAACTCCTAAAGATGCCAAAAGACTATTTTGACTGTGCCAAACCTCAACAGTTCACACTGCTAGAGGGATGTAGGTTGTATTTCAGTTGTAGTCACTGTAGTTGAGCACTGAAGGCATTAACATTCTGGTGTGCAGGAGAGTCTCTGAAGGTCTGGTATCAGTCAAGCTGTCCTTTTCAAGCCTGAATGGCCGGGCAGTGGCAGAGGAGGCCCCATGAGAGAGCGGGAGGGACACCCACACACGCTTGCCACTTTCCTGCGACAGCCCGCAGAAGAGGAAGAGTCAATTTAATAGAAATCATCCCCCTTGATCACAGCCCGCCTGTAACCTGCCAACTCCACAATGATTTTATCATCCTCGCTCCCTCACACGCTATCTGCACTGTCTCTATTTTGCTTTGAAAATCAACCCTCTTCACTGCGATATCAGTGGAACAGAGACACATTTTACAGTTTTGCTGTCTCATAAACTGTTTTACTGTTTAATATTAGCTGAAAACCCTATGATGACCTGATGATTGTGACAGATAACTCACCCCAATACCATATTAAGTGTAAGGACTCAAGACATTTTTCTCAGACAATACAATGTAAATGTTCAACAGCTTTTTGAAAGCGAGAAATATTCGCAGACTATTCACACGAGGGAAGTGTAGCCCCAGTCTCCCCTATAGGCTCAACACAGAAGGACTATTTTGGTCCCCTGTGAAAGTTTAGTAAACTCAGCTGGCCCCCCTGGCCCATATCCTGTAGTCCAATGGAAAAGTGAAAGAGATGAATTAAATCATGAGCAGGCACTGCCCTTTAATAGAACAGACCTATGTAACAAACCCAGACAAGAAAAGAGAAAAGCACACACACACACAACAAACAAACACACACACACACAAAAAAACAAAAAACACACACAAACAGAACCATTTTATTGCATGCACACACACACACAAACAGAACCATTTTATTGTATGTATGGACAAATACAGGCACATACATTAAACAATGATTAATTAAATAAAAAAAAGAAAAAAATGAAATGTAATGTAATGTAATAATAAATGTAATATTTATATTAAATATAACGTAAAGGGGTCATCATGCACTTTTACAAGTTGTTTGAACTGAAATGTGTGTTGGCAGTGTGTGTACACAACAGTGTTAATTTTGGCAGGCATTTTTGATTTAGTCTTAGTCTTTATCTTGAGATGAAAATGCTTAATAGTCTTAGTCATATTTTAGTCATTTGAGGGAACACTTCTATCAGCACGATTCCACCTATTCCTCACTAACTTTAAGTTAATCGACAACGAATTGTGACTCCCGGGAAAAATGGGACGTCTGGTTACCTTATCCCTACCCATTCAGGTGCTGAGGCCATTGTTTCAGATAGCTAGTTCGCATTTCATTAATCTATCCATCCACTGCAGCTGCTATACTGACTATATATGTAAACGCCCCTTATCTGATCACAATCCAATGACAGGGACGCACATTTTGAAGGACAATAGCTTATAGGATGTATTTTGAATGTCCGGTAGGTAACATTATAGTCCAGTCTCGTCTAGTTAATGAAGACGCGGCATAAATTTCGTCATAATTTCGTCATCAGATATTATTTTTATCTTGTCAATGTCTCATCTTAGTCACAGAAAAATTTTTCGTTAACGAATATTTTTCGTCGTCGTCTTCTTTAACGAAATTAACACTGGTACACAACCACCCTACAATGATAAAAATCCACCCATTGTTTTTTTTTTAATCTACTACAATATTTACCCCTTTCTCAAATCGAGCCGATCTCAGATGCCTGTCTTTGTGACGTCACACAGACAGGCCCCTCCCATGATAGTTTGATTGACAGTAGTGTTTCAGCACAGACTGGACTGGTGTCTTACCTTAGACCTGACCTGAGTGAGCTGATTGCACCATTGTGAGCTGATTCCACCATTGTTGATGTAATAATGAACATAGCAGTCATCATTTACTCCTGACATCTGAGCCGCTGAAGACACAGTGGATAACATATGTTACTGAAGGGCATGCGCCCCCCCCATTTACCTAAATGTGTCTATGTTCATGTGAGTCATTCGTGGCCCAGCTTCACCAACAAAAAAAAACTGAGTATGTGGTTTTTTAATAAATTTTTGCAAATCGCCTTTCCTAATAATGTGCTAATTAGCAAGTTTCAAGATGAATGCGGCTAAAGTAAACAGTCTCATTGAGAGCACCTCGGAAGAGAGGGGCGGGGTCAGCAGAGCTCATTAACATTTAAAGGAAAATGCTACAAAACGGCTTGCTCCTACATACCTACACACACACACACACACACACACACACACACACACACACACATATATATATATATACTGTATATAGTATCAATATATATTATATATATTTATTACACTGTATACACAAACTTTCATTTATTAACCGTAATAAATAAGGAGAAAAAGGAGACTGAATTATTACACAAAACCACTTCATGTTTGATTCAAACACTGAGAGGGATATGATACATTACACACACTCACAATTGATCTCTGGATTCCTAGTATCCTCGATCAGAGAGCAGCAGAGATTTGTAGTTTACTTGAGTTGCCGCTGCTGGCTGTGAAGATGAACAGTTATATAGGCAGTATTTATGGCTTTTGGATATTTGTTATAGTGCAATTATTTGACTGTAATACTCCCAGCATATTATGATGATCTAAGAGCATTTCATTCCCACCTGATCTGCTGGAGAGATGAGTTAAACCACTTTTCAAAGAACAAAATTGAAGTGCCCTGGGACAAGCAGTTCTCGGTTCATCTGCAAAAGAAAGCTCTGACATTTGCATAGCACTGAATGTAAGCATGTGAATGTATGTCGGAGTTTATTTGTGCACTACAAATAAACATGAACAGATTGAGGAGATTGATGTGATTGATACACACATATACACAAACACTCACTCACTCACAAATCAGAACACTAGAAGACTGCGGTAACACTTCAAAAACTATCACAGATATTGGCTTTGGACTACTGACATCTATGAGGAAAGCCATGCCTCCCTTCCCATCATCCTCCTCCTTTTTCCAGGGGGGTCAAGGTCCTGCTGCATCCCTATGCAGCATTGGCTGGGCAAGTCATTACTTGTATAACATTACATGAGCAAAAATCATTGTTTTCCACTGAAAGACATTTAAAGGTATCTGTGTATTCTGACAAAATCATTTTTGCAAGCAACATAAACAATAAAAATACTATTTGTATGCATGTTATACTATTGTAAATGTTTAACCAGCATCCATTTACTCACCCTTCCTGTTATTTCACAACTGTATGACTGACATTCTTCTACAGAATAAGAAAACAGTTTAGTTAATATTCGGTTGGGTGAATTTAATACCATGTCTGTATACGAAAGCTGCTAGATGCTGCCTCCAGGGGTAGAAATGCAAAAAGGCACATACAAATCCAATGATCTTGTCACATCCTGTCTACAGAGATACCATCACATCTGATCAATTTTCAAAGACAGCATAGATGTATCCTTTGCTGCCTGTGATATCTGTGACAGTTGAGCTAAAAATAAAAATGTTGTCTTTAAGTTGCGGTTGGTGGTCAGTTTGTGTATAAATGAACAAACCAACCTTTTCCACTTCTGCCATTTCTTAATCAGTGTCAGGAGGTATTTTCATGTGCAGATACACTTGATAGGGCACAGCTAATGGCAGTATATTGACTGCTTTAATGCTTCAAAGTCATTAAGCACTTTTAAATGTGTTCCTACTCAACAGTGTAAAAGGTGCATTTCTGCCACCTATTTGGCTGGAGTGTGAAGTGCTGGATGGCACACAGAAGAGCAATTGCAGCTACTACAATTTTAATTAAATGTTTAAATCCAGTTATTTCTCTCTTCAAAAAAAAAAAAAAAAAAAAAAAAATCAAGATGAGTTTTTTGCTGACACTTTTGAGTACTTTATTAAGTCACAATGTACTGCCGCTGAATTGAATTCACTCAACTTGAAATTCATTTACATAATCTAAATTTCCACAGAAGAAAGTAAGTTATAAAGTTTTGGAACAACATGAGGGCAGGTCAATGATGACAGAATTTTTATTTTTGTGTGAACTATCACTTTAAGACCAGTGAGCAGGCACATGGCATTAAAATGTAGATGGCAGAATCCAGGTCTTATTGATAGGGCATATAGTTATTTAATTAAATTATAAATTAAATAATAAATAAACTAATAAAATTATTTGATAATCACAATTTTGGTTTTATTTGAATGAATCTTGCATCCCTGCTTGTAGGATTACTACATTCACCAGCTGAGCAACCACCATTGAGATAAACGTAGCAATACAGTTATTAATCACTGTAAAAACACACTGATCTAAGCCTCCTGGACTGACTAGCATTATGGGCACAGAATGGAGTTTGGCAATTACACCTCTTGGAAAAAATATCACGGTAACAATACCTCGATAGTGTCTGTATCGATGGCTCATTGTTCATTTCCTCAACTGCATCAGGGTCAAATGCATTTGAAGTCCATTTGTTACCTTGAAAATGTTGGTGATGGTAACTTAATGGTGGGGTTTTAAAATGATGGAGAGAAGGAGAGGTGAAAATAAGAAGAGATAGACAGTGACATCCTGTCACTTCCTCTAATGGAGCGTCACTCTACATGTCGTGTGGTTGGAGGAAAAGAAAGTGTGCAGGTGGTACAGGAAATCCACACAACTCAATGTACTCGCACTGTCAATACACATTAGAGAAATAATCAAAACAAGAACACTGCTCCTCTGCTTCACGAGCACAATAACATTATATATTAAAAGATTGAAAAAAAATCAATGGAGTTATGGAGTTATGTAATCCAAATGGGTTTTCAAATGAATATCGGAGAGCCTAATTTCTTTTCATGAAGTGGACTATCTTCTCTCTAGTACCAATCTAGAGGTGAGACGAGAGCTGCATTTAACGTTTTTTTTTTTTGTTTGTTTTGTTTTTTTCTCAAGTGTTTAAAAGAAAAAAAAGAAAGAAACTGTTAATTTATTAAACAAAAATAAATTAATAAAATATTTTATAATTAAATTAATTTAAAAAATAATAAAATAAAAAAATATTTCCAAAATAAAAAAAGATAAAAAACAATAAAAATAAAAAAAACCAAAAATAATTTATTGTAACTGTGTTTGTAAAATGAAAATGTTCCCAAAAAGAATGCAATTAACATTTAAGGAAATTCGTAAAAAAATAATACTATGATTCCAACCACAAAAGACACACACACCCACACACACACACACCCACAACACCACCACACACACACACACCACACAGAGGTTAAAGGTCAGGACATTCTCTGTTCTCTAAGTGCAGAATGAGGTTAAAGGTCAGGACATTCTCTGTTCTCACTCATATTCATCTAGTAGAGTAGTGGAGAGCATGTGATGGAGACGTAAATGTATGCTGACTGTCTGTCCTGTTTCGCCACATCATGGGAAAGTGTCGTGAGCAGCCCAGCAGAGATGGAGAAAGAGAGTGGGATGCATAACCAAGATCAACCCCAACCCAGAACCATTACACTTCCACTCACAAAAGACAAAAGTCAAGGAGATCCCTTTGACAGATCAAGAAACAGAGATTTAGAAAAGTCTCACTGTATTGAGCAAAGGGCAAAAGGATAGGTCAAACCACAGCTGCTCCCCTGAGTATGAAACACAGGTCTCTGGCACTCTTCGACACAGCGAGTAAGAGAACGAACACTTCCTCTACCACTAATACGCAGTAAACGGTAAAATGGGAAGTCAGCGGAGAGCAAGAAAAGATATAAAGAGGTGGTAGCAAGGTCAGAGCGATAGAGACGGGCGAGAAAAAAGGAGGAGGAATAGGTGCTTTCTGATAGATGGTTTTCTACATTTTTATATACATTTTTGTAGTGATAAGAAGATGAGTTCTTGTGGATGGGGATGAGGATGGGTGCTGTGGAGAAAGAGAGAGAGAGAGAGAGAGAGAGAGAGAGAGATTACACTGAGGAAGCTCAAGCCATTACTAAAGAGATGGAGGCTGAATGAATGAGTGATTGAGTGAATGAATATATATATATATATATATATATATATATATATATATATATATATATATATATATATATATATATATATATATATAACTGTTATTATACCAATGATGGAGGTTTCAAAAAGCATTGAATAAAAGGGTACTGTTAATTGGGTCCAACGTGTATTAGAGAAAAAACATTTATGTCATAATGATATTTCCCCCCCCATTTTAAATTCTTATTCTCCAGTGAAAGGTTAGATTTATGTGATTTTTTTAAACAAAAGATCAAAATGATTAACAATACAGATTTATTTTAACAGCCTTCTTTGATCATATAAACAAAAAAAACAAAAAAAATAATAACAAAAATAAAAAAAAAAACAATAATAATAATAATAATAATAATAATAATAATATATATATATATATATATTATATATATATATATATATATTAGATTAGAGTTTGATCATTTTGATTCAATATATATATATATATATTACAGAAATTTTTGTATTATGTATTTTTAGCATTTTAATTTAGATTAGAGTTTGATCATTTTGATTCATTAATAATAAATGATAAATAGTTTAGGTTATCATGAGGCCACTTGGAGGTTTGCTAGTAGGCCCCCAGGGCCCTGTTTAAAAACCAATAATTGGTATTACTGTCACACAACTCATTCTCATTATTTTTTTTTTTTTTATACAGATGCTTTATTATAAAATAAGTACTTCTAGTTTAGTTGCGAATATATTGACAACATATATTGTGTATTTCTTAGCTTATTAATGAACTAATAAACAAAATCAGCACAGTCTCACAAGGGATACACCACTTAAGCACTGTTGACATCAAATTTTAAAGAAACCACAAAAGCTGTATGTGCAGACTGCATAATTGAACATATGGAGTTCTTCTTCTGACCTGCCTCTATCCTCTTTCCAGCAGAAGGAAAGGGCCCAGTAGGTCTGATCCGGTTATGGAGACGACAGATATAGGGAGGGTGGCTGATATGAAGCTGTCTGTCTTCTCTTAATATTGGATTGTGTTTCTGTGTAATCCCTCCCCAATAATTGTCTATAAAACACCTCCCCTGCCCTGTAGTCCTTCTCAGAGGAAGCGCTCTAATACTGATACTGCTACATCTATTCTTTCAGTTTCCAAAGCTGGGTAATCTTTGAGTGGGAAGTAAATTCAAACTTAACAATCCTTCCTTCTAATAGAGATTTACTATTTTAACAGGCCTCTAGAGTTTTACAATTGTAATACTAAAAGGGGCATTCTTCCTCTTCTATTCAGTAGTATCATTTGGCATTGGCAGTTTTGTTCATCTCAGGACACTGATCAGAATATTCATAAGCCATCGATTTGCTTGGCTCTTTCTCATCCCATCCTCCAGAATGTAATTCCCCTCCCCCGCTCATATTTCTTCTCTTGTGCTTTCTCTTTTGGGGCAAAGGTTAACTAACGAAAAAGATGAAATTGAAGAAAGAAACAATGCAAGATGTAAACAGCCCATAAAGAATGGTGTAAAGGGAAGGAAAAAATTCTAATAGGCAGAAAACTCTGGTTCACTGCCAGATGCTTCTCATCCAATGTAGCTGCAGAACAGCAACCGAATAGATCAGTTTCGCAATAGTTTATGGCTGCATGCCCCTGGTTTATAAGCTACCAGCCAATATTCTCAGCTGTTTGACTGTCATTTTTAACAGCTCACTGGGGAATATAATGGGAACAGAAGAAATGAGGAGCTGATTTAGCAAATATAGTGGAGTCTAAATGTCTAAGGTCACTTATGAAAATACCCATTTTATCATCAGATAACAAAACGACTTAAAAGTTACATTTAAAAGTGAACTTAAGAATATTTTAATATTGCTATCATTTTATATCAATACTAATTTGAATTTAATGACTGCAGCATTCCAGCTACATGAACTTCAGAAACCTGATGATCACGTTCACGTTTTGACGCATCATCGCTATTTCACACAGGAATGAAAGTGAATCAAAGACAGACCAATGAGCATGAAACATGAAGGAGACTTTTCCTGTTTTAAACACAGTAGAATCACATAATGACATTTAATGCACAACTAGCCCAGCCTCTCTCCTACACGCACACACACACTTTCATTGACCACACTTTAGAGAAACCCCACATCTCTTAGACACGTCTAATCCTGCGTAATGAATTTGAATCCTTTCTTTCTCAATCAAGTAAAAAGGGATTAATTGTAATTAAATGTGTAATATTAAAGAGTATAAATGTCTCACAGTAAAAGAGGAATGTGTTTAATGGTGTGGAACAAAAAAAATTATACTAAACAATTGCTCATGTGCAAACAGAACTAGATCTAATACTTTGTCCAGAGGCCTTTAGAAAATAAACTGTGATTTTGATTGATCAAATTGGTTCATTAAGGATGAAGTGTGTATTTTATGTAGTACTTTCCCCAAAACACTTCAGAAGTCACTGTGAGTAAGGTTTAATGGTTGTGTCGGAAACCCTAATTGAAGTGTTCAAACTACAGTTTTTAAAGCAAACGTCCAGAATGTCCTTCTTCTCTCTCTTTCTTTATAACGGCATAATACTTTATTATCTCTGCTATGTACACTGAAGAGAAGGTTATGGACAGGTAGATTTATGCTAATATTTAATGCAACAAACGGAATAATATTTACATGGTTTTTTTTTTTTTTTTTTTGCGGTGTGGGTTGGGAATCTATAGCCAAGGGTATTTTTTAAAAGTCAAATAATGTTAATTCTATTTATATTATTTTATTTAAACCTTTCATATATTTCACATTTATTATGTAGGCACCGTTTGTGATTATTATATATATATTATAGATATTTTGATTACGTATCAAATGATTGAGAAAGAGAGAGAGAGAGCAAAGGAAAATGTTCAGAAGCGTCAGTGATCTGGTGACCTTGGAACTGAACTCAGTTTGCAGACAGTAGGAGCAATGGCATGTTAACCAGAAAGACAAAGTAAAGGTAAGGTGGAGTGTGTGTGTGTGTGTGTGTGTGTGTGTGTACATGTGTACGTGTGTTCAAAAGGATCAGCATAGTGGCATGAAATGTGACAGGCTCAACTGTTAGAGGCCATGCAGAAAATAGTTGCCATACGGCCGCGACAAGCACAGGGTGAAAGAGCTACAGTTACACTTCTGACAGCTCTCAGTTTCTGTGTGTGTGTGTGTGTGTGTGTGTGTGTGTGTGTGTGTGTGGTGTGTGTGTGTGTGTGTGTGTGGTGTGTGTGTGTGTGTGTGGTGTGTGTGGTGTGTGTGTGTGTTAATGGTGTGTGTGTGTGTGTTATGTGGTGTGTGTGTAAATGTGTGTGTGTGTGTGTGTGTGTGTGTGGTGGTGTGTGTGTGTGTGTGTGTGTGTGTGTGTGTGTGTGTGTGTGTGTGTGTGTGTGTGTGTGTGTGTGTGTGTGTGTGTGTGTGTGTGTGTGTGTGTGTGTGTGTGTGTGTGTGTGTGTGTGTATGTGTGATGAGAAGGGGAACAGAGAAGAGTGTGCACAAGATAAAATGACAAGATTAATGAGCAGTGTTTTTGCAAATTTTGTAGTCTTTTCACATTCTTGTTAGTTTATTTAATGTGTTAATCCAGGTATGCATAAATGTAAAGGCCTGTTTAGACCAAGAACGATAACTATAACTATAATGATAACTATATTATCGTCCACACGGACACAAAATAACTTTCTCTTTATTATAAGTGCATGCTGCAGTTTTGTCATCTGTCAGTTTAAATGCTCAAGCTCTTCAAAGCAGGATGGATTCTTTCAATGTTTTTATCATTCATTAAAATAAATAAATAAATAAATAAATAATAAAGTGATTTCTCTGTGCTGTTATTATTATAATTGTATTGTGGACTCTGCTATTCCTTATTTAGAATGCTATTGTTCCAGAAATGTTATTGATAGGTTTGTGCAAAATATTAAATAAACATCAAGCAGAAACTATCCATATATACTAATCCTACTTTGTATAAACATTCAAGCAGCAACTATTCATGGAGTTGATGCTGTCTTTGTATATACAGTATTGCAATGTCACAATTACACTGTTCAAAAGTTTGGGGTCAGTAAGATTTTTACTATTATTATTATTATTATTATTATTATTATTATTATTAAATAAATCCTCTTACTCAGCAAGGATGTATTCAACTGATCAAAAGTGACAGTAAAGACAAAAATAAAAATAAGAGATTTCTGTTTCAAATAAATGCTGTTCTGTTCTGTAATTTATTAATCAAAGAATCCTTAAAAATGCATCTTGTTTTCCAGAAAAATATTAAGCACAAAAATGTTATAATGATTTCTGAAGAATCATGTGACTCTGAATACTGGAGTAATGATGCTGAATCCAGCTTTACCATCACAGCAATAAATTACATTTTAAAAAATAAGAATGTTTTAGACTGTACAAATTTTTCCACAATATTAAAATTTTTACTGTATTTTTGATCAAACAAATGTAGCCTTGGTGACCATAAGAGACTTCTTTCATAAACAAAGCCCAAAACTTTTGAACAGCAGTGTAGGCTATGTATCTTGCACGTGGTTGATACAACCAGACTCTAAGGTTTCAAAACATTTTCTGTATTTTGAAATTGAGAAAATAACCTTGAGATGTTTGATGTATTTAACATAGTACCTGACATATTCAGAATAGTATTCACAAACACAAAACTAAAAAAAAAAAAAAACTTTGAATCAGAAGTAGAAAGCTGACAAAAGAAGAATCTGGTTAAAGAAGATAAAGCATAAAGAAGTAGAAATAATTTCTGTAAGATCCTGCAACAAACTTGTCACAAGGGAAATCTAACCATTCTCTGTTCTGCAGCTCCAGGAAAGACCCATAGGGCCGACACACACACACACACACACACACACACACACACACACACACACACACACACACACACACACACACACACACACACACACACACACACACACACACACACACACACACACTCCAGCGAGTCCCACTTGAGTCATTCCTCTATATGTAACACTGTACACTTTCTTTGGCATGGCCAGACTACAGTATAAACTCTCCTGATACGAACATCATTGGACATTATAAAGCCTGTTCTCATACTTCCATCTCTCTTTAGCTCTCTGTACCCTCGGCCTGATCTCTCAGACAACTTGTGCTTATTTTCTCAGACCTACAGGGGCTCTGATCTCCGGGGAGTGTCATAGAGAGCAGCATTCCAGCAATGATCTTCCGGCCCGTTCCCTTTCAGCAGCAGAGCTCTCGCCACTACCCTGGATCATTAATCATATTGGTATATCAAGACACCTGAGATTAAAGAACAGAAATAAAATGGAAATGTACATATATATATATATATACCTGTATATATATATTCATATATATAATGAAATACATATTACATTTGCTCAATATCAGCAACTGCTGCATCCCCTTTTTTTCAGTTTCTCTCTCTTTTTTTAGCTATTTTCCCTCTACTTTGTCTGTAGTTTCTATCTTGTGCTGCGTCTCACTAATTTCAGGACCTTGAATAAAATGTTGGTGATAAATCAAAGCTGCCACAGTAAAAACACACACAGATTCATCATAGGATTAGCGCTCCACTTTTATTCATTTTTCTTTTATCACCCTCCCTCCTCCTCTCTCATTCTCTCTGCTCCTACAATACTGAAAAGGCACAAATGACACACACACACTAAAGTACACACAGACAGATGCTGTGCCCTGCTCTCACCTGTCTGTTGCTCGCTGCTGTTCAACTGTAAAGGTGCGTTCACAATGATGCCGATTAAATCACTGGAGGTCACAAAGTCACTGTACTATTAGTTTCCAGCAGAGGATGTGAGCGGATTGGAGCGAAAAAGATGCTGTAATAACTCTGCTCCAAAGCCACTCCAAGTTTTCTATTTCCTACTCACTGTTTTATTTGTATTATGAATGTATGGCATGACATGAAATTGTTTAAGTTCCTAATAAAAAGAAGGAAAACTATTTAACCATTCAATATAACTATACAACAAGAAGATTATTTGTATTAATAGCAGCAGCAGTAGTTAGGAGTATTCCAAAATATTTTCCATTTCCATTTAAATTACAAAAATTCAACAAATTAATAAAGAAATATATCACTATTGCAATAATACTTCAGTATATATTGTAGTAAGGTAACTCTCAATAAACAAGACTGAGCGCAAGGGTGAAATTTGAAAAATATATCTAAATTCCAGAATAATGCATATTTATGCTAACACTTTATGTGCTGTGTGAGGTTGTATAAAAAGCCTCTTCAGTGATACATTTATTATATATATATATATATATATATATATATATATATATATATATATATATATATATATATATATATATATATATATTTTTTTTTTTTTACACTGCTTCAGAAATAAAAATGACAACAATACAGTAACAACAATATTATTTTATCTTGATGTCTGGCTATTATTATTATTATAACCTAAGTCCATCTTTAATGTATTCACTAAAAACTGGCTTATTTTGCATATCAAGTTCATTTTGACATGACAAAGTGTTTGTCCTAGTAGCTTTCCTCTGCTATAAGTCTGTTTATTTTCACCAGTCTAACACAAGTCACATTTAAGACAATTGCGCATCTGTTATGAGTACAATAGATGAGTATTATCATATTGACAGTGTGATCAGAAGGAAAAAAATGCCCATAGGCTGAAACATTTTACTGATATTATGTAGGCTACTTTCTTTTATTGCACTTATTTTTATTTTTTTAAATAATATGCGAGAAAGTGGCTTAGAATTCAATTGATGTGAAGCACTCTGTGTGAACAGACTGCAGTCTTTTCATTTCGTTTATCACATTTATGCACAAAACTCACACTTTTGTGACTTTTCTTGCTTCTCCATACAGTATTTCTTTTTTCCACCTGGATTTCCTTTTACCATATCACATTATATTAATCTCTGCGCGTCCTGTTCCTCTTTCTTTTGATGTCCCTCTTCACCTTTGCAGATAAGACACAAGCAGCATTTTAAGAAGCTGATTAACTGCAAAACTAGATAATTCTAGCAACCATATAGCAATGTGCTAAAAACGCTCGCAACTGCATAGCAACAACCTAAAATCGTGACAATGTTTGGGTTTAGTCCAATCTGCTCTTTCTGCAATAGACAGATTAAATGTACTTCTCACTTTCCTTGGTTTGGACATTTGCTTGCTCCTTGGCCAATTTTCTGACTTTCCAGTGGTGGAAACATTGCAGATTGGACATTGACTCCAGCACCAGCAACCTTCTGCACACCACATTCACTGTAAAAGTAAATGTACCAGCCATACTTTTTTTTTTTTTTTTTGGTTCACGTGTGTGTTTAGGGATTTTGGGTCTATTTGTTTTATCTATCAGACCATAGTTCAGCGTGACACCCAGGGCTTCTCCTTTCCCAAAGGTTTCAGCAGACTTCTGTTCTCTACGGTAACTCACACACAGCACTTCTCACAAATCAGTCTGTCATGACTGATGCAAAACTAAACTAAAATTCACACAAAAAAATATATTGCTCCCATTATGATAAAAAAAGCTGTTTATGTCCTTAGTACAATAAAAAGATTTTACTTAATATCACGTATCAGCTGATTTTGATTAGATATTTTTTTTTTCATTATAACATTTGACCACTGCATCAAAAGCAGCTTTTTGGATGGATGAACCAATTTATTTCTGATGTTCCAAATGAATAAATACCATGAGGCATGTTTACTTATTAGCAATTAAGCTACTGATCATGATTCATGTTTTGAATAATAAAAATCCAACCGACTATGCAAAATAAGTACACAAAATAAAATATTTCAACCAATATTTAATCAAAAATATTTAATCTTATTACATTAATTGAATATTGTTAGTTCCACAGTTAGTAGCATTAACCCATGTCCAAAATATGATTATTTAAAAACAATCAAATACTGTAGAAGTCAAGAGTTAAACTATGCCACAAATATGAGTGTATGCTTATTAATTTTAGGAAAGGAGAAAACAAATCTTTGATGTGGTTGCTGTTAAAGGCCATGCATCAAATCAAATTTGCCACAAAGTCATCTATCACTCGGTAGAATCTGCAAAAGACAGATGCTATTCATTCAGCATCTGTCATGTTAATAACTTTGCGTATTGTTGTGGCTGTGCAGTTTATACTAATACATTTAGGCTACCTGGTCTCATGGCATAAATGTATCTGGGGGCACTTTTTATCGAGACGCATCGCTGCAGTTTCCAAAATAAATGAACACTAGAAGCAGTAAAACTCTGACACCTTTTATTCCTTTTCACACAAATTTACAGAGTTTTATTAATAAAGTGTTTTTTCACACAATTACTTGAAGAATGTCATGTTATGACTTCAAAACAATATTAGTATGCTGGGAGATGTACTTGAGAGGTGAGGAGCTCCAGTTCAAATCCTGTGTAACCATGGTTCAACAAAACAGTTCAAATCTGCATATAAGGAGGTTGAAATGGCATGGTTGCATCAACAAAGGAATTTTTAAATCAGCTTTGCATTTGTTAACACTATCGGGTAGGTTTAGGGTTGGGTTTGGTGTAGGGCATATTTCTTACACGATAGAGCATAAAATTTTAGTGACAGTCCACGGATATTTGAATTCTGAACCTCCGCAATACGTACCAGAAGCAACATAATAAAAACACAGCAATATGCACATACTGTATATCAACATAATTAAAACGTGCCAGGGTTCACGTATTGAACCCGTGTTTTAACGCCACTCAAACTACTTTCTTCTTTCTGACTAATACAATCAGAGTTTTATTTAAAAATGTCCTGGCTCTTCCAAACTTTATAATAGCAGTGAATGCTGGTCGAGATTTTGAAGCCCCCAAAAAGTGGATCCATCCATCATAAAAAGTTTAAATATGGATATTTTTCTTACACAAACGCATCCATTCACATCAGAAGGCCTTTATTCAGCCCCTGGAGCCATGTGGAACACTTTTTATGACAGATGGATGCACTTTATTTTGCTTCAAAATCTTAACCACCATTTACTGCCATTATAAAGTTTGAAAGAGCAAGGATATTTTTTTATATATAACTCTGACTGTATTCTTCTGAAAGAAGAATGTCACATGGGATGGTTTGAGAGTAACTCATGGGGGATTTTCATTTTTGGGTGAACTATCCCTTTAAAAGTGCAGATGGAAATGTAAAACATTGCAGGTAATCTACTGACAATGTTTAATATAAAGAATACAGACACAGCCAAATAATTTTCATAATGACCAATGTAATCTACCAGGAGCCGCGCAAATTATCATAGGGTCACAAACAAGCAGTCGATGATAATCATGTTAGGGAAATCTACTAACAACACAGGACAACACAACAAGAGAGAGTTTCCACTGGTGCAAGATGTTAGTAAATCTGGCCCTTAATTATTCACCCAAAAATGAAAAATGTATTGTTAATTTACTCACTCTCAGGCCAACAAAGATATAGGTGATGTAACGTATACGCAATTGCATAATTAAAGCACATGAAAATGATGTGAAATGCAGATGTCTGAAGTGCATAAAGTGAATAAACTAGTCCTAATCAACTCACCTTTTTACATAAACCATGAGAAACCATAAAAATGTTAATTTCACTCCAGTTCAGTCAGATTTGGTTCATCCAGTTCACTAAAAGTAACCAGTTCAAAAGAATTTGTTTGTGAACCGAACATCAGTCTTGACCATTTGCCTGAGGCTATGGATTACAGATAATAATGTTGTAAATAATGTTAAGTTTCTTGCACAAAATGATTATTTCGCTTCATAAGACCTCAATATATTGTCAGGTGCCACAGGTTTTAATTTTGTGTTGCCTGATATGTTTTTTTTTTACTCTCAAAGTGCAGGTAGAGTCAAAATAGGACCACGGTTTCAGCTTAAAATCTTCTTTATTGTTGTTATACTGATGAAAAAAAAAAAAGTCACCTATATCTTCGACGCCCTAAGGGTGAGTAAATTAACAGCAAGTTTTTCATTTTTAGGTGTATTTTGCTTTTAATGGTTTTGAATTTTTTAAGAATATCTTTGTTTACTCTTATACAATAAACAGTTTTGGATGTGTCGTGTTGGTATATCCTATGTGAAATCTTGATCCATCCAACTGAGAACAGCTGGTTTTGTGGAGGATTTAAAGGCAGCCTATGGCTTATGATTGGTAGGATGGACTGGGATGAACTGGATATAGAAGGGGGTTTGGGTGATATGTGCTGTCCCACAGAAACTAGAGAGCCCCAGTGATAGCCTGAGAGATTCTGTCCTCTGCATTACAGCAGCTGTTTCCCTCACACACACACATACACATACTTACATTTGTGGTTTACTGGGACTCTTCATTAAATGGTTTTTATACTGTACAACCTGTATTTTCTATCACCCTTCACCAACCCTACACCTAAACCTTCCCCTTACAGAAAACTACCAGCAATTTTTGAATTTCATAAAACACCATTTTGTATGTTTTTTAAGCCTTTTGTTTTACGGGGACACAGGAAGTGTCCTCATAAACCATATTTACATTGTTGTACTCATGTCATTATACACATTTGTGTCCTCATAAACCATATATGCCAGTACACGCCCACACACACTCCTGTTACTATCATTTACTGCACTTTGATTTATACACTCACAAACCACCATCTGTCACATCTGAGATATGCATGCCCATAATATCAGGTGACAGCATTTTCACCAACGAACAGTTTACTGTACCTCCCAATTCCTATTATGTTCTTTGAATGGACATTCATAGAAAAATCTATTCTTTTTTTGCTCTGTTACAGAAGCCAGGACTATATTTAGCTGTCTTTATTGATTCAGGTCTGACACATTACACTGTGCTATTCTCCATATCTCAAATACACTGCGAGAGTCCAGATCCCCCTCACTAAGAGAGAGATAGTGAGAGAGTGAGAAATGAAAAATGGTAAAAAAACATAACATCATTAATTATACTATCAACAACAAAAAAGAGATTTTGGTAAGAGAGATGTACTTTTTTTTTTTTTCATTTCGGTCTGTTTCCTTCCCTATTTCATATGATTATCACCTCCATGTGTCTGGGTGACATTTTTGTCCACTGAAATGCTTTGAGCTGTGCCGGTGTAGCTGAGATTTATGGCACTGATCAGAAGGCAGTTTGTGACAGGAATTTGTGAATTATGTATGGCTATGTGATTGTGCTCCGCATCACACTACAGCAATTTACTGCTTAATCAACAAAGGAATGGTAAATATTATCACAGGAGCAAACATAGCGTACATTCTTGAATCTGGCATTTTTGCAGCCTATCAGAATGGTCTTCATCACGCTTTATATTTTGTGACTTCAGGGCTTTTGTGATTTATCTTGGGCAATCAGGTTTCATGATTTCACACTGTACATTTGAAAACTAATCCTACAGTAACAGTTGTCGTTTGCCAGATTGGAGTTTAAATTATTATTATTCTTTCTTTTCTTTTTTAAGAAATTAGTACTTTTACTCAGCAAGGAAAGATAATTAAATTGCTCTAACGTGACAGTAAAGACATTTATAATGTAACAAAAGATTTCAATTTCAAACAAAAGATGCGTTATTCTGTGACGTCAAGTGCAAATTCTTTTGAACTTTGTATTCATTAGGGTCACGTATGATATCATGTATGATTTCATGTTTTCACAAAAATATAAAGCAGCAAAACTGATATAAAACAAACAAATGAATAAATAAAGTTAAAAACAATTGCACTGTTCCTTGATCAGCAAATCAGAATAATTTCTGAAGAATCATGAAGATTCCATTGAAGACTGGTGTATTGGCTTCTGAATATTCAGCTATTCAGCTTTGCCATTACATAAATACATTACATTTTAAAATATATTAAAATAGAATATTGTTGATCTCTGTGTTTGTGTTTGGATTGTTTTAAACACACTGACTAGAAATGATCCAAAGAGACAGTAAAAGTATGTTGAATTATGGAAGAATAATATATAAATAAAGATTGTGGAAATGTCCAGTTTATTTCTATGAGACAAAGTATAAAGCATGTCTGAGATAGTAACAGTAAACATCAGTATCATGATCTTCACCAACCTTCTCATTGTCAAAATGTAGCACAGAAACAGCTAATGCGAGGGCTCGCACAACTCTCATTAAACTGACTCCACTATGCTCTGACTGATTTAAGTCACCTGCGCATAAGTTAAATTCGCAACTTTGGATGGAAACCCGGCTATTGTCAGTCTCTCTCTCTCTCTCTCTCTCTATCTCTCTCACTCACTCACTCACTCACTCACTCACACACACACAAACAACAACAGGTCCAGTATCAGCCCATAGCAGCAGTTTTGTGCGGAGTGTGTTCTCAGGGGTAATTCCTTACTCAGCCGTGCCCTCCGGTCCTGGATCATGCCCAGTTTGGAAAGGCACCTGCCCAAACCTCACTAAAGGGCAGTGAGACTCACAGAGCGGCTGCAGGCTATTTAACCACTACTGTACCGACCACTTCTACTACACACACCAACTGTTTCCTCAGGAACACATGCTCTCACACGAGTCTGGTGGATTCTTTAATTACAGTTTTTTTTTTTACAGCCCTTTTCTCTTGCACACTATACATTACAGCACATTCTCTCACTGGACTTGTTTCTGTCATTTGAAATCAGTTACCATAGACCCCACTGACATCAAATGACAGGCACAGTTTTCCCCCCTCTTATTTACTATTGAAATGATAACTTTGAAACAAACAGGATAAACATTGTACAGATCATTTTATTGGATATATTGGACATCTGTCTAGTGTAGGATGAGTCATCAGTATTTTTGTAGTGAAAATCAATCCATCTTAAAAACAAACATTCAGTTGATTAAAAAGAAAATGGGAAAAGCTCACACATACAGACTAAACAGAATATATTTTGACAAATATTTGCTTTGAAGCAAATTAATAAACTACATTCAAAAGTCTGGGGTCAGTTGTTATTTATTTACTTTGAAATAAATAAATTATGTTATTTATTTTATTTATTAAGGATGTGTTTAATTGATTAAATAAGCCATAGAATGAAGAGAATCAGAGATCCACACAAATATTAAGCAGCACAACTGCTTTCAAAATTGATAATACTAAGAAATGTCTCTTGTGGACCATATCAGCATATTGATTTCTGAAGAACCATGTGATGTTAAATCAACATTACAATTAACATGAAGAAAGCAGAGCAACAAACTGTACATTTGTAAACCTTGGGCTAATGATCTTATTTGCATATTTATGAGGTCAATAACATTGATTGGACACACATGACCTGTTTCAATAACTAATGTGTCAGAGAAAAAAAAAAAAAAAACAATCACTGAGTTGGAAAAAGGATCACCCCCGTGTGTCAGTATTTTGCAGAACCTTTTGCTTTAACTATAGCCTTTAGTCTGTTGAGATATTCCTCTGCTAACTTTGCACATCTAGACTTTGCAATATTTGCCGGCTCTTCTTTGCAGAACTGCTCAAGTTCAGTTCAGTTTGATGGTGAGTGTTTGTGGACTGCAGTCTTCAAGTCACTCCACAGATTTCCAGTGGGGTTTAAGTCTGGGCTCTGACTAGGCACTTTCATGGATCCTCTGTACTTGCGTTCTTGAGTATTGGAATTGAACTTTGATGGTAAATGCTGACGTAGATTGCTTAAGAACACATATTGAGAAAGTGCCTTTGTGTGCCATTAAGAAGTGATTAGCTACACCTGATTGAGTTCACAAGTCATTTTTAGGAAGGTGGTGATCCTTTGCCCATCTCAGTGATTCAGTTTTCTTCTTCTTTTTTTTTCTCTCTGACATGTTGGTGTTTTCTCTTTCACTTGGATGTTATTACTCGCACTGGTAAATACAGCTGAATAAAACAAAAACTGTCCGTCTTCATTTCTGGCTACAAAGCAACAAAATGATTGTTGTAAACGGGGGTGATTCTTTTCTATACCCACTGTAAGTCCACTCTAATAGTATAAAGCCACCTGAACCTTGAACCAGCTGAACCATTATTTATTTGTTTATTTAGGAAAGATATATACTTGCAGACAAGCATTTTCAATCTTATAAATACACTAGCATTCACAATTATTCATGGTTAATATATTTTAATAGTTTAAAAATGCAAGCTTTCTAAAGATCCAGAGTTCTTTAAAAAATGCATCTATAACAGTTTAGTGGCATATTAAAAGTGAATGTCAGTATGTAATGTAATATTTTTGAGTTATAGTTTTTTTTTATTGTAATACATAATTATCATAATTATTAATTATGTTTTTAAAGTCACTTATATGGTAGGGTACAAAATTGTGTTAAAAGATAATTAAGCCTTATATTATATAACAAAACTGAATTAGCTCGAGCTGATACACATACATTAGTTTAGCCCATGCATGTGCTTAGGTTGAGAAGCAAATATAGCTAAGTCAAAGAGCTCTCACAAAAGCAATAGAGCAGTAATAGACAAAAGTCTATGGCAAGAAGATGCTAAAAGTTCTTAGAGACACAGCTGGCAGCCTCATGTATACGTTTAAAATGTGTTGTACCAGAAAACCTTTGAGACGGTTGAAGAAAAAGCACAATTTCATCAATGGGAATAAAATGTTCAATCAGAGCAACTGATAAAAAAAAAAAAGTTTACTGCCAAATACTTGCAAGATGACCTGATGAAAGAAGGAAAATAATATTTATTGCAGAGTATAAGAAAGACACTAAACAATCATGGCCTTCATGTCAGGACATCTCGCTGAAAAGCAATTTTGACCAAGGCTAACTTGAAAATGCTCAAATTAATTTTGATAGACTTTTCTGATAGACTGTTTTATGGACTAATGAGACTAAACTGGAACTACTAGAACTAATGTGAACCCATGGATCAGTGGTATGTCTGGTGCAAGAAAGGCAAGGTTTGCGAGCAGAAGAACATCAACTCCATGATCAAACATGGAGGTGTACCAGTCTTATTATTGGGAAGAGGAAATCTTGACTTTATGAAGGACATCGTGGATTCTATGAAGGATTTTTTTTTTTTTTTTTGTGGCAAAGACTGTGATGGCTTTGGTTCATAGACAGAAGCTGATGATCAATGGAATTTCTAGCAGACTTTCTAACATCCAAATCTGCTTAAGCTAGGTTCAGGGATCGGTCGTAGAATGTTCTTGAGTGGCCCTGTTCAGTCTCCAGACGTAAACCTCATTAAAATATTTGGTGATATTTGAAGAAAGCAGTGGCAAAATGAAAACCAAAGATTATCAGTGATCTGTAAGCTTTTTCAAACAAGGAATGGGCCAAGATTCCAGCAGATATGTCTTAGAAGCCCATAAGCACTTAGAGGCTTATTGGAGGTTATAAAGAATAAAAGATTCTCTAAAAAATTGGACTTTTGGGGGTTGACTAATTTTGTATGTTTAGAGCCAGGATGACTATTTTTCATTATCATTTTTCATTAACATTTTTAGAACCACACAAATATGTATTAATAAAGTTTCTATAATAGATTACTGATGCCTTGGTTGAATTGTCCTCATAACATTTTGTTCACAGCAGCTGGATGTCTTGAAGGTCAAGGGAATTGAATAGTTTTGATTGCAAGTGTACGTAAATGAATAAATCAGAGGACAATCTAATAATCTCATACCACATGTATATAAAGCCTTAAAACCAACATACAGAATTTGGTTCAGATCTTTTTGGCACTGACCAGTAATGAAAGTGACTTGTGTATGAAATTGTTGCTGCAGAAACACACAAACACTCTCTATCAGATTAGCCCAGAGGTGTATATATGTGCGTGTGTTTGAGAAAGTGAATGTGTATCCGCACTGTAATGCAGAGAGAGCATTCATCTCTTAGACCATTACACACAGTCACTAAAGTGACATTCCCCTGGGAAAGTTAACTGCAACCTGTGCAGAAACACACAAACGTGCTACACACACTCAAGCATGTTGAAAAACACTTTGTGTTTGCTTCAGTCTCTGTAGTTTGTCTCTCTCACACTGAGAGGCTGCGGCTCCTTAGCTTTTAGCCCATCTCACCTTCACACTCTCCTTCAGAGTCACCTGTTTAAAAGACATGCTCACACACATGCAACCATGTACATACACAGACAACCTGAGCTTGTATTTACAGGCAGCAAGCTAAAATACATGCATGTCACATAATCATATGGAGAGAATAAGGGATACTCCATTTCTTTATACAACACATATAATTTGAGAGTCATGTACACAACAATTTGGGATCAGTCACAGTTCTTTCCTAAACTCCATACTGCATGTGCTTGACCGAATCAAGTGACTGAAGCAAAAAAAAAAAAAAAAAAAAAAAAAAAAAAACAATAAAATATTATGGATTGAATAAAATACATTTATTTGTTATAATTATTTATTTATTATTAATTTGTTGACCAACCTTACCTTAGAAACTGTTGTCACCTGCCATTTTCTCAAAAAAGTGTTTTCTTTTTTTCCAACATAAGTGATTGGAGAATCTGTGTGTTTGAATAGTTTAAGCACAGCTTTGTGGAAATTATTCAAAAATATGGTATAATATTGATGAAAATGTCAAAATAACATCCAATTAAATGTTACTACTTTATGGGCCCATTTTACTTTACTGAAAACACATTTTTTACGGTTCTGTGTGTGCCAAGTTAAAGAAATGCTCAAGAAACTTGCTGAAAGTGTAATAATAATCTTTACATTTAAGCATTAACAACAAAAATACATTGTGATGAACGGTACAACAAAAACAGCAAAATGTCAGCAGATAAAAGTTACATTAGCTGCCCTTGCAAGATTTTCACAAATATTCTCATCTGCAAAAATAAAGGGTACATGTAACATATAGCAACAATGTTAGGGCTCTCACAAACTGAAAATGTCTTTCACATCCATCTTTCGCAATCTGTTGTCCATTATAAACACTAAAGCATTTTCAAATATTTGAGAATAAGTTAAAATATGAGACAAACTGTCCAGTTTGGACTTAAAATGGGATGAATTTCTACTTCATTAAATACAACATGGTCTAATATTATACAGTACAAGACAGCTGGCAAAACTGTCACATTATCTTATGCCACAGACAAGTTCTCTCAAACAGTAGCATTTGAATGTTAACGGTACAGCAGTGTTTTTCGATAATCTCTTTTCCACAGAGCACAAAGAACAAATACAGAGAGCTGTGAGCAAAACTTTGATAAACTTTATTATGGAAATGCACAGTGTGAGAAATGTAATGCACAGAATATATACAAATTTCTGAATTGGTTACTCACTTAGACGAGCCTTTTATTTAATGTGACTAACAGGACACTAATTACATAGACAGTCACCCCAGAGCAAACCAGGATTGAACACCTCGCTCAAGGGCACAACCGTGACAACAATCCTTTGGTAAATCTCCAATTCATGAGTCACTCCCACCTGGGATCGAACCTACAATATTTGCATTTCTAGCTCAGAGCTTTAACCACTATTCTACCACTATCTAAGACAATATACTTGTGTACACCCTTAATGATGCTTGGTGTTGTAATTTAAGACTAGTGATTACAGAGGCCAGGAACAGAAGAGGCATGCTGTGTAATAATAAGAGTAAGAATAGATACTGGCATTGATACCCCTCCATATCTCTCTTCCTCAGTCACTCTTTCTTTCACTTGATGTTGTATGGTATTATTAGATGTTACTCTAGGTCTGAGTCATGCTACAGACAGATAGATAGATAGAACAAATGAACGAAAAAGTGAGACAGAAAGGCAGTAAAAACAATCAAATGGAAGACAGAAAGAACAAATGAGCAAATGATTAATGATTGAAAAAACAAAGTGCTTCGTATTTTAATTTACAACAAATTCAGTACAAAGTACAGCAAAGCCAAAGAAATGCTTAAAGGATGAGTTCACTTCTAGAATAAAATGACCTGATGATTTACTCAACCCTATGTCATCCAAGATGTTCATGTCTTTCTTTCTTTAGTTGCAAATAAATTAAGGTTTTTGAGGAAAACATTCCAGGATTTTTCTCCATATAATGGGCTTCAATGGTAAAATGGTTGAAGGTCCAAATTGTAGTTTCATGCAGCTTCAAAGGGCTCTACACAATCTCAACCGAGGAATAAGGGCAGAGGAATGACTGGCCATTTTCTAATATATATATATACTTTTTAACCAGAAATGCTCATCAGTTTGGACCTTCAACCTGTTGGCCACCATTGAAGTCCATTATATGGAGAAAAATCCCCTAAAAAATCCCAAAAAAACCTAAACTTAATAAAGAAAAAAAAAAGAAAAAGAAAAAAAAAATCCTTTAAGAAATGGGCTAAAAGTGAACTAACTGACTTTATATTTCATAATTTACAAAAAAAAAAAAAAAATATATATATATATATATATATATATATATATATATATATATATATATATATATATATATATAGACATTCTGATGAACTGTACAATGAAAAACAGAAAAAAAAACAGCAGATAAGAGAAAGAATGAATGAGCAAATGAATAAGCAACCAAACACTCAATAGGTGGAGTCAGGCTGATGTCAAGTCAAGTCAAGTCATCTTTATTTATATAGCGCTTTAAACAAAAAAGATTGCGTCAAAGCAACTGAACAACATTAATTAGGAAAACAGTGTCAATAATGCAAAATGACAGTTAAAGGCAGTTCATCATTGAAATTCAGCGATGTCATCATGCAGCTCAGTTCAGTTTAAATAGTATCTGTGCAATAATTTGCAATCAAGTCAACGATATCGCCGTAAATGAAGTGTCCCCAACTAAGCAAGCCAGAGGCGACGACAGCGGCAAGGAACCAAAACTCCATCAGTGAGAGAATGGAGAAAAAAAAACCTTGGGAGAAAACCAGGCTCAGTTGGGGGGCCAGTTCTCCTCTGACCAGACGAAACCAGCAGTTCAATTCCAGGCTGCAGCAAAGTCAGATTGTGCAAAGAATCATCTGTTTCCTGTGGTCTTGTCCCGGTGGTCGTCTGAAACAAGGTCTTTACAGGGGATCTGTCTCTGGGGCTCTAGTCCTGGTCTCCGCTGTCTTTCAGGGTTGTAGAGGTCCTTTCTAGGTGCTAATCCACCATCTGGGCTGGATACATACTGGATCCGGGTGACTACAGTGACCCTCTGACTTGGATTAAGACTGGATCTGGTGGCTACGGTGACCTCGGAGTAAGAGAGAAACAGACTAATATGAGCGTAGATGCCATTCTTCTAACGATGTAGCAAGTACATCGGGTCTTATGGGAAGTGTTCCCGGTTCCGGTTTACCTAATTAATGCAGCCTAAAAATCCTTTAACGGATTTGGATATTAGAAGTGTATTAGTATGTTATGTGTAAGCCAGGTTAAAGAGATGGGTCTTTAATCTAGATTAAACTGCAAGAGTGTGTCTGCCTCCCGAACAATGTTAGGTAAGTTATTCCAGAGTTTGGGTGCTAAATAGGAGAAGGATCTGCCGCCCGCAGTTGACTTTGATATTCTAGGTATTATCAAATTGCCAGAGTTTTGAGAACGGAGCGGACGTGGAGGACTATAATGAAACAAGAGCTCATTCAAATACTGAGGTGCTAAACCATTCAGGGCTTTATAAGTAATAAGCAAGATTTTAAAATCTATACGATGTTTGATAGGGAGCCAGTGCAGTGTTGACAGGACCGGGCTAATATGATCATACTTCCTGGTTCTAGTAAGAACTCTAGCTGCTGCATTTTGGACTAACTGGAGTTTGTTTACTAAGCGTGCAGAACAACCACCCAATAGAGCATTACAATAGTCTAACCTTGAGGTCATAAACGCATGGATTAACATTTCTGCATTTGACATTGAGAGCATAGGCCGTAATTTAGATATATTTTTGAGATGGAAAAATGCAGTTTTACAAATGCTAGAAACGTGGCTTTCTAAGCCACGTGTGAAGTTTGTCCTGTGGAAAAACAGTGAGGCTGCAAATAAAATGATAAATAGAACTTTAGAGCTTAAGTCTGTTAGACAGAATAAACACCAGAATGATAAACAGAATGATAGATAGAATGATAGTACAATATATAGATAAAATGATAGAGTGATAGATAGAATGATAGAACACAAGATATTCAGGGTGATGGGAATATTGTCCACTGGGAACACTATAAGGCAGCAGGTTATCACCAGCTCTTTCATAACATACTCAAATACCTTCACACACACACAAAGAGACAGAGTTAGTAGCTCACATACCGTCTGTTTGCCCAAGAGCACTTGTGTGGAGATTGCCTTTTTAAGGTGGAAGTCAATAATTTTCCTTTCTTTACCTCCTCCTAACCCCAGCCCCGCCCCACCAACCCCCCCTTATTTTACTGTCTCCATTCGTCTTGCCATTTTCTCTCTTAGTTGTAAGGGCATATCTTTTCACACTGTACAAACAATTCAATTAAAATTCATATTGTATACTATACAGTAGGTGGTTTTTGCAATATGAATTGTTCCCCAGTATAGTGCTTTACAATCACCCGTGAGCAAAAAGTTAACTCCCAAAAGCCCAATGCATTTTTTTCTGATCACTGAAAGCACAGACACACCAAACCAACATCAAAAAAAAAAAAAAAAAAAAAAACAGTGGAGACAAAATGCAGAATGTGAGAAAAGAACAACTTTTTTGCCCATATGCAAAGACTACAGTTAACAGACAACTACGTTCTTCACCAAAGTGCATCCGTTTGCGTCCCGCAGTAGAATAAACCACATCCCTCCAAGTTACGTCTTAAACTACAAGTTACACTCCCTACAATTAAATTATTACAATTAGGCAATTACTGATGTCATCACTACCACTCTTCTTCTAGTTTTTCACTATCACCATCTAGCGATGCGGCATACAGATCATATTACGTGCAGTAGCTCACCAGACAATGCAAATCATCCCATGTGTTTTCCCCAGTTTCATAAAAGTATTTCAATTATGAAACCTGACAGTAAATTTTTATTTTATGTAAGGGGTAGGGTAAGATTTAGAGTTGGCTCTTGGTTTTTAACTATAATTTCTATTATTTTTAAGTAATTATTTTGTTGTTTAATTGCATAGGCTACATTTAATTATTGTCCTTATCAAACCCTAACACTTAACATACCTGTTGGTAATCCTCCTGAAATATTAACCTAATTTGCTTCAATATATTCTACAGTATATGTACTCTTGTTTTAAATTCAGTTATCTTGGAAAGAAACACTGCAGTGCTTCATGTCTGATGTGTGTCCCACTTTAAGAAGTGCAGTAAACAGTAAAACAACATTGCTACAAATGAGTGTTTATTAGTATGTTAATACATTTAAAATAATTTGAAAACAAATACCAGTTTACAACATCCAGCAGCACCGCTAAACAGGCTAATAAATGGAGATTGCTGACACCGCCTTGCACACTCAAGTTCACACTAGCTTGTATGCGTTTAAAACAAGATGAAAAGATAAAAAAAAAAAAGAAATTCCATGGATCTATAGTCTTTGTATTTGTTTGTTTGATGTTTGAATCAGGTCTCCTCTGTTAGAATAGAATTGGCTAAGGTGGCAATGTCACAAAAAAAAATAGGGTCCTAGAAATGTGGTCCTGAAACGGCAGCCTCCGGTACTGCAGGAATGTAGTATTGATCCCGTCTGCTGTTTTTGTTTCATGCAGATGTTTTATGCAGGCCTGGATTAAGAAAACATAGGGTGCTGGGGCTATAGCAAACACAAGGTCCCCCCTTCAAAGTAACCTATCTTAGTGCCAGTTTCTACCACAGGAATAATTAGTGTTAACTTATTTTTATTTTTTTATAATATCTCCAACACACAGAGATACAGTAAGTATGCACACTAAATATTCCAGGCTACAAAACATTAAAATAAATACAATGTCAGATATCAGATATTTGATGTCAAAGCAAACAGGTTTCCAGAAGCATAGAAGCATATATGGCTCCCTTAAGGAGTTTACTTTTAACAATATTAATATTTTAAACCTCTATATAAGTGATTAATTCTCCTTTGTTGTTGCCCTAACGTAAAGCTATAAATTAAATACAAATTTAAACATTAATAATGTTGTAATTCTTGAATACAGAGTTAACTGTATAGTATTAGTAAACCTCTATATAAGTGATTATTGAATTTATTTTACCTAATATAAATAGCCTATAATAATTTTGTGTCATTAATAATAAACATTAATAATAATAAACATCAATAGGGGTGGTGCTGATAACATCTTCACAACATTACAACATTAACAGAAAATAAATTAACTCAATTGATTGGTAAAGATGAGAGGTGATCCCGCCTGTGTAGTGTGATTTATATAGTGTCCTTTCTAATCATATATGGGATCATATAATCACCCAGACCCTGATGCTTTTCTGTGAGTATGGGCAACATTTCAGAAGGGTTTAGCGATTTATAATTATTGGGGGTACTAGCCCTCCTCAATGTCTATGGTGGTTATTGCCCTGATCAGACATGAAAATATGTTGTGGCACTATTGTGCAGTCTTTAATGATATGACGTAAGCAAACTTTATTATTAATGCCAAAAATGCTTACATTTATGTGTCTTTTTGTTCGCTCGGGCAGCCATGTTGCAGCTGAAGCCAGTTTACACTGAGATAATTTATAGGCCTTCGTTTGAAGTGTGGTCCTGAACAATCTTCGTTTGAAGGGCTTTCTGGCCCTTCCCCTTCCCCCTACCCCTCCAACCAAAAGAGAAGCGAGACACCCCTACCCTTTCACGTAAAACGGAGGGGTAGGGGAAAGGGCAAAGGGGTATAATTGGGATTGGGCCAAAATAATCTGGAAATTTTTATTTTGGAAGTGAACTTATCCTTTAAGATGTTAAGGTAAACTGAGGGGGAAACCTCAGGAGGAACCAAATCTCTAGAAAAACACATCTACCGTATGCTGCTCTGTTACAGAAAAGGACATACTACAGACTACAAAACTGTGCAAATGATTAAACACTACATCAATCAATTATTCAATGACTAAATTAATAAACACAATAAGATTCAGTGGGAGATATGACTCTTGTTGGATTATGTAACTCAATTTGACTCAATTTCTGTAACATATAAACAAAACAAGAATTCCATTATGTAAATCTGATGCACAAAAGCACTGCAGTGACTCTCTTTACATCTGCGGCTCTCTCTTTAATCTCAGTGGCTCTGACCATAGATAGCAGAGCGCAGGGCAAGGCAAGGCAGGAACTGAATGCACCTCTTTATTTGGCTTGCCTAAAAATACCTCCAGGGGCCAAGCAGAAAGCCTGGAGGGGTTGGTGAAAATAATAAAAGGTAAGGACGTGTTCGATTGACAAAAGGAAATACGTAATTCCCATTTGGCCATTAGCTCCTCCCCCAGTGCAGGCCCCACCCCCACTGACCCTGCCCCTTCAGATCAGCGCAAGCCAGCAGCACTTGAGGGTCTATTTTTGCCCTGCTTCACTAAATAAGGCCAGGCAGAATAGGGGAGTGGGTGCAGGTCCAGGGGGGCTCCTCTTTGCCTTGATCCAGGGGTATAAAAGCTTTGGAGCAGTGGGGGGCTCCTCTGACCAGCCCCTCTGCACACTTCCCATCTGTCCTGTCCAAACGTTTGGCATAAAACATGTTTGAAGTCAACATTATGACATTTAAGTATTTTTTAAGCTAACATTTGTTGTTTTCGGTGACGTGGACGCGTATCGGTGACGTCATTTTTAGCCTTAATAGCTGCTGTCTCTCATGTGATAGGACAAGGACATTTATTGGATAAAGTATGGACAGAATTGTCAGGCAGGATGGAATATACAGTAAGGACAAACAAGAAGAACAAGAAAAAGACTGAGACAGCCTCATCTCATGTGCTTTTTATCTGATTTCTGTTTTACAAACGCTCTGATCTTTCGATCTTTACCTCATATTGACTTGCTCCTGCTCTGTCGTTCTTATTCTTTTTTTGTCTCTCTCTCTCTAACCGCCTGTCTTTCATTTAGTGCTGTCAGCATACTGTCCATACTTTTTCCTACTCCTGTTTTAGCCGGTATTGGGTGTAGCTCTATACGTAGCTCGCTTTCTCTTTCAGGACAGGTGGGGAGGTGTTACCAAGATAAACGTACATCTTTAGGGCCATTTTATCTGACCTGGTCACTTTTGTCCAATATTTTTGTTAATTTGCTCTTCTGTTTGCGCCGAGAACACTCTGGTATTGATGGCAACGCTCTGCATTTCTTTTCATCCACATCTCTTTATCATCTGTCCATCCCCCTACCCCTCTCTCTCTCTCTCTTTTTCCTCTCATCCTCAAATTCTCAAACGCTGAATCAGCTGCTTGGGAACGGACGCTCCCCCTGCCTCTTGGATCCACACACAAGCTGCCTCTCCCCGGTGAGTATGTGTGTGTGTTTGTGAGTAAATACATATACATCCACATACTGCAAGTGTGTTTTACCACGTTTCAGCCTGTCCGGGTCTCTGATTTTCTGTTGATGTATCAGCGCGTGCGTGAGGATGAAAGGGGAACAATCATAGACAGCATGTACAGCCATCCGGCTCCTGTCAAAGTAGTTTTAGCAGCAGTGTTAGCATGCAACGCTAGCAACTCCACACTGCATCACACTGAGAGCTGTGACCTTAGCAAATACATTCTTCATTAGATGACAAACTGAAATCTGAATTTTCTTTGAGTAATTTTTACACTCTTTTTAAATTTCTTTCTTTAGAAGACTTTTAAAACTGTAGCGCTTCCACCACCGTTGGCCCCTGACATTAATATTTAGCCATGTGATGGGCCAGGGAGATGCTTACTTTTCTTTTTCTAATTTTACTTTGATGGCTCGAGGACAGGCATTAGCCCCTGGTCTGTCAGTCATATTTAAATGTGGAGCGGACAGGAGCTGGGATGGATCAGGTGACATCAGGATGGCAGCAGCTGTTGCTGGTGGTTGGAGCTTTGTGAAGATCTGGATGTTCAGTTAGACGCAGGAATGGTACACCTGCTTCTGTGTATGTGCATTGATTGGCTTGCAAGCCTATTTCCTGGTAATGATGCTATCTATGGCATTGAGCTGGTGGGGCAACGACTTGTATGAGGAGCCGGTCATGACTCTGTGTGTCAGAGTAGGGTCATAGGGGTCGATTTACACAAACCACAGACTGATATCCTATAAGGAAGAAATGGTGAGAGAGGTGGGTAAAAATGGGAGGAGTGGGTTTGATTTATGATGAGGACTTTTAGTTTAATTACTCAGATGGCAGTGCTGATGCAGAAAGAAGAGCCACGATTTACTTAGCTATTAGCCGTTAGCAACTGATCGCTCCCTCTGGCAATGCCTTGTTAAGGCACCCAAACAGAAAATGGATTTCTAAACAAAATGAGTTGTCTTTTTTGTTATGTTTTGTTACTAAACTGTAATTGTTTAAGTGCATTACCAAGACCTTGTTACTTCTTTTTAAAGATTTTAAAGTAATTTTTTCTAACAGTCTAAATTGAATTGAAGTCAATTGAATTGTACCTGAATGTAAAAAACATTCTAAATCGTGATTATTTACTTACAAAATTGTAATTGCACTAAATTGTCTAAAACTTTTTACTTATTTTTACTTCCTATTAAAATCACAGTTTTTAAAAGTCTAAATTAAATTTAAATAAATGGGATTTTAATTGAATGTACTGAATGTAAAAAGGGCAAATGTGGTAAACTAATTCAAATTAAATTGAAATGAACTAAATTGAATGTAATGAACAAAAACAAATTCTTGATTCTATTAGTCACAATCTTGTTAAGTCTTATTTGAATTGAACTACACTACAAATTAACTATTTGTGAATGGATAAAAACATATGCTCTTAAATTACAATATTTTGTTATCTTTACTAAATTATAATTGTCTAAGTGCACTGGAAAGTTTGTGACTTTATTTGTTCTGTGACAGTATTTGTTATTTTGCTCCTATTAAAGTCATAGGGCTTTTAACAGTATAAATGGAATCAAACTAAACTGCACTAAAATGTACTGTATGTAATGGCTAAGAACAAATTATGCTCTAAAATTATTATTCTAATATTTGACCCAAATTCAAAGTGCATTAGCAAGACTTTGTTTCGTTCAGTTCCTACTATTAAAAACAGGGTATTTGCAACTGAATTAAACTGAACATTTTCATGTGAACATACATCTCAATCTAATGACGAGAACAAATGTCAGTGCTCAAGCAGCATATTGCGGTTGCACTGAGATGACTATGTGTGAACATAAGACAGACAGTGTTGGATTGTGGGACATGTGGAGTGTGATGGGAGAGGCTGATCTGATCACATGCATAAATATGTCCTGCTCTGTATGCGTGCTATGACTCGCCGAGCGCCTTTGAATTCTCATCTACAGCACACGCAGCATGTTCAAGATAGTATCGGATCACTCACCCACAATCCCTTTTGCTTTTTTTTATAGCAACTATTCACATTTTTCACTTTTGCTTATCTGATCAAAAGTAATTAACGCTCATTCCATAAAGGATTCAGCCGTATGGTGTTATAAACCACATGGTGGCATTGGATCAGAGACACGGTCTGTTCCTCCTCTGACTGCCCTCTGCTGTAATTATCAGTCACATATCATTCACACTATCTCTCTCTCTCCCTCTCACACACACACGCTCATTGAGTAAAACTCGCTCTTTTCCTCATAATTATCGTATTTTTACACGGGATGGACTGGTAAAACCCCTTTCCTCTTAAGCACTCTCTCTGTCACACACAGGGATATGCAAACTAACCCCCGGCAGATTTGCTCAACACTCCAAAGAAGGGCTTCATTAGTGGTGTGACATCAGCGATGGTCCAATTCATTAAATGGGCGAGTCAGCTGAGCAGCATTTGCTTATAAATTGGTATTGATCAGAGTATAGGAAGGAGAGCAGTGGGGATTTTCAGGTCAAAGCTCTCTTAACACACACATTTACCTCTACATAAGGACATGCCTTAGACTTATAATTACCTAAAGATTAACCTTAAGATATATTTGAAGTCAAGTTCATTTATATCAATATTATTATTTGACCTTTAATAAAATCATCAAATTTAGTTCACTTTTAAATTGTAGCTGTGTAAAACCACACACTCACATTTACATCTAAATTGACATATCATCAACTTCAAATGTTTGTTCATAAAGCTACTTAAGATTATTAAAGATTCCATTTTTGTCTGATTTAGTTCACTTCTGGAGGCAACTGTGCTAAACAAATAAATAAATAAATAAATAAATGAATAAATAAATAAATAAAAAGTAGCATGCAGTTTACACAAACACACTTGTCAAAGCTTAATTACAATGTTTGAGAAATGTGAGATTTTTCAATTTTCTCTGCTTATTTTGTCTTTTGTTATTTAGGATTAATTAAAGTCCACTATTAGAAAGAAATGCAAAATTACCGTAAGGTGTAATATGTATCCTTTAAAACAGGGGTGTCAAACTTAATTCCTGGAGGGCCGGAGCCCTGCAGAGTTTAGATTCAACCCTAATTAAACACACCTGATCCAGCTAATCAAGTCCTTCCGGCTTATTTGAAATCTACATGGTATGTGTGTTGGTGCAGGGTTGGAACAAAACTTTTCCAACAGGGTTGGAAAAGATACAATTTTTGTACATTTTTATCATCCCATACTATTTTTATATTTTCTTTGCACCCAATCTAAACTGAAATCACCTAAGCACCACAAAGGTGACGTACAGTTTATTTGCCATGTCAATAAAGCACATGAAACTGTGAGTGAATGGAGAGAGACAGTAAAAGGGTAAGAGACAGTGTGTGCTTGCATATGTCAGGGGTCAGAGAGAGGGAGTGGTATAGGTAGCGAGTGAATTAGGAGGAGGAGGAGTGTACTGGCTCTATAGGCTGGGCATTATAGATGAGAGAGCGAGAAAGAGAGAGAGAGAGAGGGAGCTGGACAGGAGAGATGTAGAGAGGGCAGGTCATGCACGTTTATTCCCCATTCATTTCCAGACATCAGAAGATCAGGGTACACAGCAGCCCACTGCTACACCTAAACTTTCTCACTACATGCATGTGAGGAGAGAGGGAGAGAGAAAGAGATGGGGCAGAAAAGGGGGGAGGGAACTGAAAGAATGTAAGATAGAATAAGAGAATGTGAGGTAGAGAGAAATAGACTCAGATAGCAGAACAGAGAGAGAGAGGGAAAGAGAGAGAGAGAGAGACTGCAGAGGCAGCACCTGGGACACTGAGAGGAAAAGCTAGAGCGCTTCTTCCTGTGTGTCCTTTATTGTTTTATTCCTCCTTGTGGTGCATTGGCCCATCTGAAGCAGGAGGACTCTACCTGACAGCTACCCACTAGGTAAGCACCGAATCTCTCTCTATCTCTCTCTCTTTCTCTCCTCTCGCTGCAGCTGTACCTCTCAGGCTGACAGTCAAGGTGAATCGTGTGTGGCTGCGCTCTGCATAGACTAAGTGAAAAACTGCTCTTCCAGTAAAACTAGCACATGCTGCCTGGTGTGGGTGTGTGGGTGTGTGAGGGTGTGTGTACAGCAATGCAGTTTTTGCAGAGTGAAGAGGAAAGAAGAAAAATGGTATGAATCTATTTCATCTAAGATTTGTATTTGCCTTTCTGGAGTGTCAAAACGGAGAGAGCTCCTCCTGATGTTATTTTTACGGACTTCAGCTGGCTTATTGAAATGAAATGACGTGTAAAAACCCTCAACGTTAGTGACCTGACCTGTAAACTCACAAGACCATGCACTTTCTGGGATATAATTGGCAAAAAAATAAAAATAACACTATACTGGTGTGGCACGAAAATGAACTGTGCCGTCCTGTGACATTTGTAGTCAAACTGGATGTAAAGTTTTAAAAGTGCAAAGGACACACTTCCGTGTGTGGATTTGTGTTTCATAGGACTGTGTTTGTAAAATAGTAATTAATGTTCATTACCTTTGTGGTTTGGCCCATAAATGCTGATATTTGTGGATAATTAGGATTGAGGGATATACATTTGTCCATGTGCCCATGTATCCTGCTTGGTAGACATACTTCTTTATATGCCCATATGAACAAGAGCAGCTATGGAATGTAAAGAAGTATGTATCCCAGGTGTGAGAAAAAACGGGGCTGAGGAACACACACATCCTTAAGGAATTACTGAATATCTACAAGGCTGGTGTGTTTTCAATAGATTTTTTTATGGTAAATTTGTTGCATGAATAGCTTAGGTGTGTTTAAGCGCTTGGATGTAGAATGTAAATCGGAATTTTTCATACGCAGTTATGAAAGACTACTCTTGGCCTAATCGTGACTGTGTGTTACTGTTAAATTGACCATTAACTAATGATGTACAGGGTGAAGTGATGCAATGATCACAGAAGTATACTTGAGTAATCAAATGGTGGTCACCTCGTGTAGAAAATCCACAGACAGCAGTTCAGATGGTGCAGTGAACAAATGCTTACTAATGAATAAAATCGGGGAGAAAGAGAGAGACAGTGAAGAAGAGAGAGAGGAAGAGCTTTCACATAGCATTAGAGTTATACTGATGGAGCCGCTTGAGTGAAGCGTCTTCAAAATTATTTAAAACAAAGTCCAGTTGATTTGACTGCTGGACATTTATATCTGTGGTTTCTTGCTGAAGATGAACATCCCACTTTTGACACAACTGGTTAAGATGACCTCTGCTCATCACTGGGAACACACTGGATACTGGTATCATAGTCTATTTATCCTTCACAGTTACATGGAAGGGATTTTCATTGAAATTTTTTATTGTTTTTATTTCGTTTTTTTGTTTTTTGTTTTACTCAACAAAAAAAAAAAAAAAAAAAAAAAAAAAAGAAAGAAAGAAAGAAAAATAACCAGCCGTAACCGCAAAACGCAACTGCATTTTGGTCAAAATGCTTTATTTTTTTATTATTTATTTATTATTATTATTTATTATTTATTTATTTATTTATTTATTTTTGCAAATCCCGCAAAGCAAAAGAGTGTGTGGCTGAAATCTGGTAATTAAGTACTAGAGTGTATTTTTTTTTTTTTTTGTGTAGTTTAAAAAAATATATATATAGAACTACTTGAAAAAAAAAATAATGGTCCGCAAAAAAGAAAAAATAAAAATAAAAAAAAAAAAAAAAAAACAACAAAAAAAAATAAAAAGTATTACTACACTTAATACAATCATGATTTATTAAAAAAAAAAAAAAAAAGACAATACACACACACACACACACACACACACACACACAGTGGGTACAGAAAAGAATCACCCACCTTTACAATAATCACATTTTGTTGCTTTGCAGCCTGAAATGAAGACGAACACAGTTTTTTTTTTTTTTTTTCCAGCCATATTCACTCAGTGTAACTTACAACATCCAAGTGAAAGATAAAACACCACATGTCAGGAAAAAAAAGAAAAAAAAAAACTGAGTTGGAAAAAGGATCACCCCCTTGTGTCAGTATTTTGTTGAACCAACTTTTGCATAATTACAGCCTTTAGTCTGTTGAGATATGCCTCTGCTAACTTTGCACATCTAGACTTTGCAATTTTTGCCAGCTCTTCTTTGCAGAACTGCTCAAGTTCAGTTCAGTTTGATGGTGAGTGTTTGTGGACTGCAGTCTTCAAGTCATTCCACAGATTTTCAGAGGAGTTTAAGTCTGGGCTCTGACGAGTCCATGCAAGGACATTCACCGTTTTCTCCTTCAACCACTGTGTGCTCAGTTTTGTTGTGTGCTTTGAGTGTTTGTCATGTTGGAAGGGAATCCTTCTTCTCATTGACAACTTTCTTGCAGAGGCAGCAAATTTTTCTCAAGAATTTGATGGTATTTTGCCCCATCCATTTTTCTGTCTATCCTGACAAGTGCTCCAGTCTCTGCTGCAGAGAAATACCCTCATAACAGGATATTAGCACCTCCATGCTTTACTGTAGGAATGCTGTTATTTGGATGGTGAGCTGTATTGGATTTCCGCCAGACATATCGTTTGGTGTTGATGCCAAATAATTCAATTTTAGTCTCATCTGCGGTGTGTTTTTGGCATAACTCGGTCGTGAATGCACGTGGCCTCATCAACCGTGCAGTCTCATCCCAGGAGATCTGTTGACAGTGCCTTGCCACCACTTGGATGTTATAAGTTGCACTAAGTAAATACAGCTGGATAAAACAAAAACCGTGTCCATCTTGATTTTAAGCTACAAAAAAACAAAATGTGATTATTTTGAAAGGTGGCTGATTCTTTTCTATATCCATTATATGTATGTGTATATGTTTGTGTGTGTGTATATATATATATATAACTTGTTTTATGTTTATATATGCATAGAAATTAAATAAGTAAAAAATATGTATAAAATATGTTTTATTAGAAATATTATGTGTATTATTATATATTATAAATAAAATATTTTTTATGAACAATAAAATAAAATTGATCTGAGCATTACACAGGCACCTTCATTTAAAATGTCCTCTTAGCTTCTGGCAGTCTTGACACTTCATTAATAAATGTATATATTTCATCTCCACAGAGTCTCTGTACTCACAGAGGGACTAAGTACATAGATGAACTTTTGGATAGACAGGTCCAGCTGTCCTGCTTTTGTATCGAGTGTGTGTCTCTGTGTGTGTGTAAGCACTGCTGGGGAATATTCATTTAGCCTTTAGCAGCAGGGCAAAGCAGAGTCTTGATGTCTGTGGACTGTGTTACGGGAAGCTGTGTGATGGTCAGAGGTGGTCAGAACCTGGTAAAGCACATCCACTGAGACTAACAATCACATAAGAGGATGTGCCTGCTACATCAATACTGAGCTGAGCAGGGCCTGTGTCGAACTGACCTGTGCCTATGAATTTAAGAGAGTAGACGAGAGTCTAGGAATGATTTTGTTGGAAAGGTATGTCCGAAAACGGGACAGCTTTAAAAAGTTATAATGGTTGCTACAGTATGCGTTAGTCATTTGAGGCCTTCAGTGGGTCAAAGTAAACCGAGAAAACACAATTCAGAAAATATGGTTGTAGGAAGAAGAGAAAGCAGACGAAAGTGGGATAAGCCTCCCATGGGATTACCGTAAAGAGAGAAGGAGCGACCGAGAATGGACAATATGTCCACAGATGAGCGAATCACAGGAGGAGATTCATGGGATAGACAGAAGATAGGTCAGGCTGTGAAATGTGTGAATGTGAAATAGCATGTATGTGAGGTGGAGAGAGATAGCGAGGGAGAGGCTGGATTGATGATGGTTGTGTTTCGGCAGACAGGTTGTGTAGCTGCTGGATGGAGGGATGCTGGGGGCTGGGAGGTGTATTGTTCTGTCACTTTTCCTGTGTCAGCAGGTGGAAGCATTCATCAGGACATTAAATATGCAACAATGCTGACTAAGCCAGTGAGCTGAGACAGCCAAAGCCCAGCACTGAGGGGACTGTAGGGGCCAAAGGGCCCACTAGAATCCCCACACACTTACTAGTCCCAGTTTAAATACAGGACAAACCCAGCCAAAGGCTGTACAAACTAGGTTTCCAACAAGCTATTTGTCGGTCTACGCTTGTAATACAAACAAAGCCAGTAAGAAGATATTTGATGTTTAATGTACATGAGGGTTATGAAGAGTTTGACTTGGGACCAATGGGTTGGCCACCCAGGACAAAAATAGAGAGCAAGTGAATGACAAAATGTCTGATCACTCATTTCATGTCATAAGTAAGATTTAAAGGTAAGATTTAGAAGAAATAAACTCAAATAGACATGCTAGGACAAAATATAGGAGTTGTGGAAAGTCTATAATTTTACCCCAATATTATTATTTACAAATGTGTGCTAACATAATTCTCAAAGTATAAAATATAGAAGGCATATAGACAGCTAAATAGTTATTAGGGGAAATATTAGTGGGGGAAAAAAGCTTTAAGGCTTGATTTTATTTTAAATTTTTTGCCACTTGAACTTGAAAAGGTAGAGAGAAAATGGAAAAGATTAATAGAAGGCAGAATAATTACAGGATAGTGCTTATAATACATTTAAATGTTTGAGGTCAGTATTTATTTATTTATTTATTTATTTATTTATTTATTTATTTATTAAAGAAATTCATACTTTTTTCAGCAAGTACACATTAAATTGGTCAAATAAATGCTGTTCACTTGTTTCTAGTTTTGTAGAGTTTTTTTTTTTTTAACTAAAATTATACTTTTACTCAGCTGAAGACTGGAGTAATAGCCGCTGAAAAATTCAGCTATGCATCACAGAAATAAATTAGTACTGTTTTTACTGTTTTTAAATTAAATAAATGCAGACTTAGTCATCATAGACTTTTAGAAAAAAAAAAACCCTTAAAAAAAAAAAACCTTACCGACCCTCAACATTTGAACAGTAGTGTGTATGTGCATAAATGAACACATACATACAAACGAAAGAAGAAAAGATATTGTCAGAAAAAAAGATAGAATAAGAATAATATGAGCATAAACTGATCTAATAAGGCAACAAAATAAATAAAAAAGTAAATAAACAGAAATAAAAAAAACCTAAAATGATTATTTTTTTAAATTTAACGCAGCAAGGAGAGAAGTGAATTACATCGCCTAAGGAACAGCCCTACAGCATGCTAACCACTAAGCCACAGATCCAACCTAAAATAGCTTTAGATATGCCAAAAGAAATCAAGCCATTAAATAAATAGAGTAGCATATAATAATATAACAATAGATCTACAAGCAGTAATATCCAACTAGAAAAACAATTTGGCTAGAGTGTAACATGGTAAATCATATATGCTGTACACGATGGCTAATTGCACCATGAGGTAAAGTCATTTCTGAGAATGATTCACTTGCCACGTGTGCCAAGCCGGGAGCAAATAATGGTGGAGATAAAAAGAAATATTTCCAGGGAGGTTTGGAGATTTGTTACAGTAAATCATAAATTGGTGTCTGATTTCTGAGATTATGAAAAATATGTTGGCTGATGGTGTCAGGTCGAAAACAGTGATTAAGTGCAGCGCAGTCTGGAAGTGATGCGGGTGTGACTGTGAGGAGGCAGATAAATCAAGGACAGTTTATCAAGACGGGCAATAAGGAGGCAGGTTACAGAGCATAACAATATTAGTCTTCCTAACATAAGTCTGCTGAAGTGTTGGGCTCAGTACTGACACGTAATGAAAGGAAACAATTGCGCAGGATGTGACGCATTTGTGCTTTTCAGAGGGTTTAATTTAGCAGCATACACTGTCAGAAAAAAAGGTACAAAAGCTGTCACTGGGGTCACCTTTTCAAAAGGTACACTTTTGTACCTTTTAGGTACTAATATGTACCGTTTAAGGTATGGACTCTTCAGGTACTAAGGTGGGCCTTTTGAAAAGGTACCGCCCCAGTGACAACTTTTGTAACAACCTTTTTTTTTTCTGACAGTGTATGGAAAGCATATTTGATGAACACCTGAGTGCAGGGGTGTACTGAGACGGGACAATCACAAACTATGTTCTAATATCCTGATTTGCTGCTCAAGAAGCATTTCTTATTATCAATGTTGAAAACTGTTAAGCTGCTTATGTACATTATTATATGTCTTTGCTGTCACTTTTGGTTAATTTAATGCATTCTTGCAGAATAAAAACATTCATTTATATAACATACGGACATACGGTATATTTCTTTTCACTAGAGGTTGTGTCACTATTTTTTTTAAGAACAGTGTTAAATCAGTAAGGTGGTCAAAAGATAAAACATTTAAGACCATTAGATAATAACACACCATTTTCAATAAACTATCAGGGCACATTTGTTTGAGCATTTGATTTAACATTTGCATTTGATTTGATATGATTTAACTGATTTAATTAACTTGGCCTGTACTATACGTTTTAAATGACATTCATTCCCACCCATGTTCAGTAGCTGATGAAGAAACTCTGCAGGCTTAAATAGGCAGCCTAATGATGGTGGACATTTTTCTCCCAGTCCATCCATCCTTGTTTAAGTGTGTTGTAAATTTATGAAGTTGGTTTCCATCAAAAAAACCTTATAAATCTCTGCTTTTTAATCACACTGCATTTATCACTGCTTATTAAAAAAATATAAAATAATTAAAATGCGAGAATGTGTTGACACCTTAAAGAACATTTCTGAGTCTGTAAATATGCAGCATTATGTATTCTAAGAGGTGGAACTGGGGACGAAGGTCTAGTCTCAGGAGAGTGTGGTAGGATGAGATCAGTGTTTGATCCAAATCTTCTGTCCCTTTAGCCAACCTTCTTGTCCTGTGCTACCGTTGGGGGCTCATCAAGCTGTCAGTCAAACGGTGTGTGTCGGTGTGTCAATGCCCTCCATTTGAAAACATAGTGAATGCCTCACTGCCTTGTAAAGCAGCATCTGAACTGGAATTGAACCTCATGGGTGACTGATTTTGTGTAATCTATAAAAGCTTAAACTTACTTCAAATAGTGCAAAACTTTAAAATACAAATAGAGGTTTTAAACACAGAACACATGGGAAACTCGACTCACGACTGATTTCAGAACATGACAGTATGTACAGCAACATGAGAGGAATGATGCAAAGCACTACAAATATCAATAGTCTGGATCAGTATTTTATTTTAGTTTTTTAAAAAGTTGTTTTATTCACCAAGGATTTCAACTGATCAAAAGTGACAGTAAAGGCATTTACAAAAGAATTTTCTGTTTCAAATAAATGCTGAATTCAAAGAATCTTGAAAAAAGATTCCACAAATATACTGTATTAAGCAGTGCAGATGTTTTCAACTTTGATAATAAGAAACAGTTCTTGAGCAGCAGATAAGAATATTAGATTTCTGTAAAAATAAGCATAATGATTTCTGAAGGATCATGTGACACTGAAGACTGGAGTAATGATGCTGAAAATTCTGCTTTAAAATCACAGGAATTAAAATATATTAAAATAGAAAAGTTATTTTAATATTTATAATGTTATTTTATAATATATGCCATTTTAATAATGTACATAATATAAATAAATAAATAAATAAATAAATAGACCACAAACATTTAAAGGATAGTGTACATTTGGGGTAACATAGCCTGTTTTAAATGTTCTAAGTTATTTTTCAATACTTTTCATAAACAATAATGATACATTTATAATATCGTATAATGAAATCCCAGTTTGCCTAATTTCCTCAGTCTACAATATGATCTCTTGAAATGCCTCCTACAGAGGCAGCTCACACAATTTTGGAAACCAAGTGAGCAGTGTCAGGGTCTCAGTGAATATTTCCACAAGGCAGCAATTGAAAACTATTTAATCAATTATGTAGTCCATTATTCAGCTGCAACTGACTATGAATGAATAAAAGGTTAAATAAACCTAGAGAACTAATCAAACTTTGAAATCTTGCTTATGTCCTGTGTCAGCATACGCAGAGCGTTTTGTCTCCATGAACCGGAAAAATTACCACAGGCCCACACACACACACACATCGCATCAGTGCCACTCGCACAGAACACTCGAACCGAGGATAAATGCGTTGGCAATTTGTTTCAATCAATTAAAGCGACATCTGCTAGCATTTAAACCCCAATAACAGTCAGCCTTATCTAGAACATGCTCCCACTACAGAAAAACAGAGAAGGAAAGAGAGAGACATGTTGTAATGTCTTGCGAATATAATTATAGAATATCACAGTATAGCTGAGCATCGCAGATGGACATATTATTATGGGCTGGTCTTTTTCTTTTAGCTGAGAGCATCTTCTCAGTGGGAAGTTTGCCGTGTGACATCATAATTACTTTTTCCCATCACACCGAAGTTGTAGGAAGAGCTCAACATTTCCTAACACCAGCAACGGCAGCAAAATCACCCAGAGAAGAACATGCATTATATCCTTCCAAGTGCACTTACATCCAACTCTCCCAAAATGCCCTGATACCAAATGGATGTTTATTCCCCAAAATTAGCATGTTGGATAATTAAAATTCACTGGAGCTGTAAACCAGGAGGAAGTAATTAAAAGAACAAGGGCGCTCCAACTCAAAGCTTCATTCCATCAGTGACGAGTAAAACATTAATTCCTGTACTTTCTCTCTCTCTCATTGTGATATGAAACAGGACTCATTCACTGCTGCAGACTACATGCAGTAATATGGCTCAACCTCAGCCTGAGGCATCTTCTTCTTAATTGAAATAAGTTTATTTTACACAGCCACTGCAATTTCAGCAAATTCATTACAAACACTAACCACTCTGTTACTACATAGTAATAACTATGTAATTGGCATATTAAATTCTGAAACAGCCCTGGATGCTGTAGTATTTGAGAGTGGTGGGTGTGTGAGAATGGTAAAAATCTCCTGCAGTGGTCTATCTTTCCTCTCCCAGGGCACCCGCTCCTGCAGAGTCAAATTCACTACCTGAGAGTTCAACGCACATTCAGCAATACTGTCCACCATAAAAAAATAAAAAAAATGGCTGTATTGTTCTCACTACCAAAATTGTGTGAAATAAAAATGTGGACATTTGTAAACATAGAGGAGACTGGTGACAATTGTATTATTATTATGTATTTATTTTTATTTCCTACACTAATATTAACCCACTGAATCTCAATAAGAGCATATCTCAATATTATAATAACTTCTATCCATTACATTATTGATATTATTGATTATATTGATATAATCGTTTACACCTTATATGTTACTAATTAGTCAGGCTTTCAGAATTAATCTGTTAATCTGGGGACATACAAAAAAATATATAATAATTTAGACAAAAAATAAAATAAAATAAAATAAATAAAGAATATATAGTAATAATACTGGAAACTCCTCAAAATGTTTCGTAAATTTATATGTTATGTATATAAGTCAGACTATTAAAAGAGTATAACTAAAACAATTCTCACAAAATTAAATGATCACAGATCTTTTACTCTACTAAGCATATGCCAGATAAGTTTTATCATTCTAACTTGTGACATTATACTGAAATTTTACAATTACTGCCGTTCTCCCTGCATGCATGTATATTATATATTTTATATATAAATTTATTTATTTATATAAGACATAACCACAGTTTCACTAAATACCACATTTTTTACCAGTTAATACCCCATTGTAACTACCTTAGAGTCCATAATGAATTGAGGTGGTTATTTACTATTCTACAAAATAATAAAAGTAGAAATAGAAAACATATATAAATAATTTAAAATATAATTTTGTCATTTTTATGAGTGAAGTTAGCACAGTTTTGTTAAACACACATAACTCCAGTAACTGCTATTTTGTGCAAATCTACAGTTAGCATGTGTGCAGGATTCAGTAGTAGATAACTGGAACAGTATTGGAGTTTAAGTACAGGTGAGCAGGCTGTACTCACAAATATAAGGAACATTTGTGATCACACAGCCTTTTAAGTGCACATATATTTCAGAGGTGCAGCATCAGGAAGAACCTAGTTAACATTCCAGCGCCGCCGCACAGGGTGTTAGCCAAGTGCTGAGAACATTACTGAGAGAGAGAAATCAGGAGATTGAGTGATAGAACGCATGGTAATAAGGAAGGACAATGGGGAAAGAAGGGTAAGATGATCCTAAAGAAGTTTCAGTATGGAGAGACCTTAAAAGAGTTCTCAGTGCTGATCTGAGATATATTCATCATATGTATTGCAGAGTTTCACTGTCTACTGCTGTGACATTACACCGACCTCATTGCATTTACAACAGAGCTGAAAATAGATACATAATAATAAAACCCTGTGTTTGAATTAGCACACAGTAGAACACATTGGGAAATAAAAATCACCCAAATTCTTCTCAATGTAAATGGAAGGTATAAATCAGCAAGCCTCACACTGGGTAGTAGCAACACAAATGTTGACAATCTGGGAAAACAAAAGCTTATTTTAACCTAGATAAATAAAGTTTCAGAATTTTGAAAAACTGAAAACAAATGTTATGATACAAATAAATATTTAAGGTTTAACACTATTTCTAGGTTAGAATAAGGGAATTTGTTATATGAACTTTTTTGTACAATTTGTGGAATTTAAATTTATTTAAAAGTTTCCACCAGTTTACTCATATTGTCAAGCTGATAATACAATTTGTACAGAAAAATCTGAAAATATTACAAATTTCATTTTCAAATTTGGTTTTATTAATCTGTAATTTGTGCAAAACAAAAAAATTGCAACGAATTTATCATTGCAGGTTATCACTTTGTCACCATCTTTGATTTTATACTCAGGTCTTCATTTTTATTTTTTTATTATTTTTTATTTTTATTATTGTGCATGAGCAGAATAAATTTGCGTAAAGCATTTATAAAACCATTTGTACACTGAATCGAATGAATCTATGTAAGAATATTTATACAGCATGTATGATTTACATAAATGTGTTTAAGCATCTTCTATATGATTTTAGATTGCACACAGTCAGAGACTCTCACATAACATATGACCTCAGCTCTGAGTGTGTGTGTGTGTGTGTGTGTGTCTGTGTGTGTGTGTGTGTGTGTGTGTGTGTGTGTGTGTGTGTTTAAACATACAAGCAAGCTTAGCCATCATCCGTTCACTATGCAGGCATGCACATAACCCTTCCACCGGCCCCCTGGCCCCATTCTCACTGTCATTGTTTTAGGTTGACACACATTTAAACAAGCCTCTTTAACAGCAGGTTTTTCTCTTTGAACACAGAGAGAGAAGGGGCAGACACCACACAGCTACAGTACAAATCATTTCAGCCCGATCACTTTTGGGGTATATAAAAACATTTTGGAAAGAAATTAAAATTTTATTCAGCAAGGATGCATCAAATCAACATGTTAGAATGATTTCTGAAGGATCATGTGACACTGTCTGTATTTCCTTGGGTCTTTAAGGAGAGTTCAAGGTGAGAGTGAAATAGCAAAAACTAGAAGGAAGTGGGAAAGCACATGTCTGAAATTACATACTATCAGAGCATCTACTGAATTTGAGTATGTGTGTAGTATGAATACAATTCAGACACATTGCATCTGGCTGTTGGCATTGTTTATGTGACCTATAACCTCAACTGCATCACTTTTCCATGCCATACATCAGAGGTGTCCAGTCTTGCTCCTAGAAGAGTTTAGTTGTAACCAGTCCCAAATCACCTGTCTGGGAGATTCTAGTAATCGTGTAGACTATGATGAGTTGTTTAAACAATTTAAACATTGTACTTTTATGACATTGTATGATGCATCTCGAGGAATGTTATTTTAGTATTTTTTATATACTTTTTTTATTTTTTATATACTATATACTATCTTATGTTATTATATTTTTATTTGTTTTTATATATTTACATTCAGCTTTATTTTTTTAGTTCTTTAAAATATGTCAGTTAGTTGCCTGATCTTGATGACACATAGATACTTAAATTGAGTATCCATTTACTACATCATTTTCTGTTTTCCTCTGATTCTTGAGTCAGACCTCTAAGATATAATGAAGGTCATAAGGACATGAGAAGCTCCTTCAGTACATGTTGGTGTACAGAGGCCTTCAGTGTGGTGGAGACTTGTCAATTACAGCATATGCACATTAGCTGTTGCTTCTCCTCCTGAAGATGTAAAGATGTTAATGCTGCTCTATTCCAGATCCAAGGCTCCTCTTGGTGAAAAATGGACAGACAATGTGATAGAGAGAGATAGAGAAAAATAACAGTGCTGCAAATTAAAATGGATAAGAATTTCCACGCAACCACAATTTAGATGCTGCAATTAGATGAAAATGTTACACCCCGGAGTAAAAGCTTCTATTAAACCAGATTACAGTGGCCCAAAGGTAATAAGAATTTTAGACCCCCTACAATAACAGAGAAAGAGCAACTGATTCTAGATGATTCCCACTGATCCAACATCTGCAGAAAGAAGCAAAAGTAAAAAGGGATTAAATAAATAATTTAAAAAATCTAAATTGCTATTGATTTCCTTAAAAGGTGTTCCCGATAGATTAAAAGGTTAAGAAATAAAACCGCTTTGGGGATTACATCATTCTGAAATTAAATCAAAGATTTGCAAAATAAAGATGCCAGTAATCTCAGACTAATCAAAACAGGATAAAACAGTGTTTAATTAGATGAAACTGTCGGAGCATATTGAGTGGTAGGGCTCTTATGTGGACGATGTGAGTTTTAATCTGACACTTTTGAACATTTATGGTAAAAAGTTATTTTATTAATAATAAAAGCAATAATAATAATAATAAAGTAGCCTTCCAGCTAACAAGTTTTGGTTCCCAGAACATTTTGGGGATGTTAGTTTAGCGTTACCAAAAAAAAAAAAAAAAAAAAAAATCTTAAAATAATGTTTATAAAAAGTTAGGACTGCTGCACGTCCTCGGACAAGTTGCACAGTGGTGCTTTTGTGACGGAACCACCAATGTTCCTATCATTTACTGTCTCCGTCGATATACTGTAAAAAGCGAAAAGGCCAAAACGAAACAATAAACCAATGTGGGAATAAGGACCCTGTGTAATTAAACAGACCCACAGACCTCAATATACAACAAAATGCAGCTTCAAAACCAAAACCCCAATTAACTGTTTAATGAACGCTGAATCAACCTAAATTCTGACACTTTGTTCCGATAGGGGAGAGTCAAAAAGCTGACTACTGTCTACTGTACTTGTAGTGGTCTGCTGCCTGGATCAGCCAATCAGGGCCACAAATAGTGCTGAGTAAGGGCCTACGCTAGCGCTCACGTCCGAATGCAGAGGAAAGGAGAGAAGCCAGCACTGCAAACACACTGCAGCACGCTCAGCACCTCTTCCCACATCCTCTGCCTTATCCGAGGGCACCTCCAAAACTCTAGCCCTAGGCTTTTGCGCAAAGCCAGGCCCAAACCCCCAGCACTGGGGACGCTAGTTGTGCTAGCGTGATTCATCTCTTTTCTGAGAGTTGATGTATAGAGAAGGAAAAAAATAAATAATACACACTGCTAAAGGCCCTTGTTAAAAGTTCACAGCAAAACACACTGGTCAGTTCAATGCATTGCTGCAAAGTGAATTAACTCAGTTAGTAGGCTAGCTAATTAAAGTGTCCACAGAGGCTCTGCTGTGGCATCCACAGTGTGTGTATCTGATGGGGTCTGGTCTACTGAACAACTCCATTACCACAAATCCTCAGATGCTGTCTTTTAAGAGCACTCAGGGAAGCACAGCCTCACACAGTGTGGACTGTGCAGCAAACATACCCCCAGTCCCACTTCTTTTTTGGCCTTTTTTTATGCGTCTTCCTGAATAATGAGTGGAAAACCTACCACAAAATACCTCGTTAATCTTTTTTTTTTTTTTCCTAATACTGTAAAACACAAAGGACAATATTTTGATAAATGTCTCAAAGTTTTTTGTCCATAGAGGAAGTTAATGGCAATGGCAAGTGGGTGTTCGGTTTTAGTTTCTTAATCAACATTCTTCAAAATATATTCTTCTGTATTCTGCAAAAGCAAATCAAACAGGTTTGGAATGACACAAGGGTTAACATAGGATCACAGAATTTTCATTTTGGGGAGAATTTTCCCTTTAATCGCTTGGTTTTTGTTTGAGGAGGAGTGTCACTGACATGTGCAACTAGAAACACTTTTGTCCAGAGAAGAAGATAGGAGAGGAAAGGGAAAGAGAGAGAAAGTCATAATGAAACTGAAATGTATTTTTGTAACAATGTAATACCTTGTACGCACACACGTTCAGCTGTCCTAATAAGAAAAGGAATGTGCAGAACATACAGTCCTAGAATAAACACAGACATGCAGTGTCTTTAAATCTGACACACAACACATGCATTCTTCGACCTGTACCTCAGTTAACATGTAAGCAAATTTATCAGAAAATTAGTCTTTCTAAAAGCTTACAGGATAAAATCTATTCATAAAAAAAAAAATACCTAAAATCCAATTAAACATGCAGTGCCTTGCGCACAGGACCGTTGTTGTGTAAATGTGTGTGGTGTGACACACACAGGTGAATGACGTATGTATGCGATTACCCACTATAAAATATAAATAATTTTTATTGGCTTATCAATGTGTATTTTGATAAAGATATGTTTGGAAGATGGATTCGTTTTACACTCACTCATCACTATGCTCTTTTTTATCCAAAAATGTTACATAGTGTAGCTTTAAGCTGCTGAGTGTATGGACTGAAATTAAAATCTCTCTCTCAATACCCTTTCACTCTGTCCTCTATGTGTGCGCTGATCCACAGATACAACTGAAATGAACTCAGTGGACAAAAAGGATATTTAATGTTTTACATCTAAAGTACTTATTGCTAGTATTTAGATGCTAATTTAGCATTTAGATGTAGGCTGATATAGGAGGTCAAATGTTTATTATACACAAAGGGGAAAAAAAATAATAGAACAAAATTATGCAGTAAATCTGCAATAGGGTCATGTATTCACTCTGGCCTGCCTTGTGTTCTACTTCCTGTTTTCTTGTCGTCCTCTTCCTCCACTCTTCTCTTACACTGTGTCCCAACTAGGCCTATTTATTTTTATTTTTATTCCCACACTGAAAGCAAAAATCTGGTTCTATAGTTAGGATGCAGATGGTGTACACTATAAAAAGTGTTTATAATACTTTTGGTTACAATACTTTTTTATTATAGGACAGGGGAAAAATATATCACATAAAACATGTATTTTAATTTGAATTCTAATTGCAATTACAATACTGTGGGATATAATCAAGGAGCTAAAATCCTTTGTATATGTATGTGACCATCCTGACCTTACATGCGTCACTCGTCCTCGGATATGAACTGCAGAGAAGTGGAGGAAGAGCGAATGAGAGGGGAGGGCATAGTGCACTGGGTATGTGAGTTGCTCTGAGGTATAAAGCAAAAGCGAAGTGGATGCAGGAATGATTTAAAAAATAGCCCATCATAAAAAAAATAATAATAATGCCACATTTTCCTTGAGCCAGATCAAACACACACTTACACTATGAATTCATGCTTTTTTCTTCAGGCTACCCAGGGAGAATGGCAGCCAACTTCCCTAGTGGCAAAATTATTAGCTCATGCTAATTTAAAGATCCAGGAAAGGAGCCTGAAGGACAAACATAAAGAACCGAACACAATGAGTTGGCCTAAACTGCAAAGAGCTGCCTTGTAAAACCAAAGACTTCAGTCAGAATGAGAAAACAGACAGAGAGAGCTTAAAAGGCAACGAGGGAGAATGAGACATAAAAAAGACAAAGCGAGACAAAGGAAGAGTGGAAAGTGAAGGGGGTAAATGGAAGCTAATTCTAGTGGTGTGTTGTCTTCTGGCTTCATTAGCCATATTGACAGGCCTGTGATGAATTCATTTTCTCAAGATTGTCTGCAGCCAACATTTACACGCTTTCCTCTGTCATCAGTGGCCACTCCTGTTTTCCTCTCCAACCTTTTCAGTTCATTTCCTGCCCTTTCTCTATGAACAATGATGCATATACCTCCATTTCTACAATCGTAAACCACCGTTATCCTGATCCTGACTGCATTAATTCTTGTTTGCTTGTCTTGTCTAAACTGATTCTGGCTGCAATTGAGTCTCTAAAGCAGTGGTGTCAAACTTACTCTAGGTCCCGGGCCGGACTAAAACTCCTGTAGCAACTGGCAATTCAGAGATAGTGTATGGATAGTAGGAAAAATAAAGCCTGATCTATTGCGTTTCCCTATATTATAAATATTGTCACATGATGCTAATACAAATTAAAAGAGAAAAATGCAAAGTTTAGAATCACTCCCTGCAGCTTTAATAAACAACATGGAAGTTAAACAAAAAGGAGATGATTAAAAATACTAATTTCACTCACCAGAATAAACTTTTGTTTTTTTAAGCTAATTTTATCTAGCTTTAATTCATTTTTAATTTAGTTATATTTATAGTCATATTAAGACTTTGAGAAAGAAAGTTATTACCACCAATAATTTTCTTTTCACCCATTATGTAACTGCCGTGGGCGAGAATGAACTGCATTGCTCTGGGACAGCTATGTCACCCACAGATCCAGTTTCAGCTGAAAAGTGCAAATTTGTGCATACGCCCAAGTGCTGTATTCTGCACCAAAGCACGTACAAACAACTTTAAGATGAAGCAATATACAAATTAAATTATCTATTCTGCTGTATCTATGCTGAATATATGACTCAAATATCTCTCTAATAACCTAATTTAAGTAGCTTTTTTGCATTCATATTGTCCAGCTGGCCATATTAGAGACCTCTACATCCTGCATTTGCGTTTGACATCCCTGCTCTATACTTTTTCTAGAGTACAAATCTGTGTTGCTCCCTCCCAAAAGCATTAAGAATTAATGATTGACTTAAAAAAAAAAAAAAAAAAAACCCTCCACTCAACTTTCTGGTTCTTCTTTTACAGGTTCGACGGTGTCCTTTTCCTGTCCTGAGCTTGGGATTCTGGCACACACAGAAGTCTTGCCCAAAAATGCTTTGCTAAAGCTGGTAAAATGGAACCAAATCAACTGTTTTATGGATTTGGTCCCCTTCAACCAGCTGTAGCTGTGCATTGATCACCCCGTAGAGCTGTGATGAAGAAAGAGAGGTGTTCAAAAGCATAACACACAATATTTGCTCTGTGTGAAGTTCACAGTGCAGGACCGGCTGTTAAATGCATGTTCCTTTAAGCACTAATATCATGATTAAACATTTTTTTGTCCTCTTAAAGCCTAGGTGAGTATTACAGTATATATGCCATGTAATTTATTATTTATGAGATATAATTGTTGATTATGTATTCAAGCCAGATCACTATCATTGGAAAGAGGGCTCTGGGCTCTTTATGGCCGCCCATTGATTTCTTGTCTCACCATTGAAAGAGTGTGGGGTGGGGGGATGAGCCAGGCTGGACGGATGTAGGGAATGAGGGAGTGGGTGCATGTCAAGCTGTTGAATAAGTAAAACAGTTGTTCCTTTTCTCTCTGTTTTCCTTCTACACTTGTCGTGATTCTTAATGCACATGGCTGATCAATAAAAGCTCATCCTGAAGTTCATAAACTGCTGAAGTGGTTTTTGCTTTTAAGTGAAACAGACTATTCAGCTGGAAATAATGTAGGGCGGGGACTGATTTTTTGACTGAAACACACTATAATATGGCATTATTGGTTAGTATTATTTTCCCAGCTCACACAGTCGAAAAATTTCAGAGGTGGGAAATTTGATTGTCACATAAACAAACAGATTGCAATTCAATTTGGTGGTACTAGTGGTGCAAAAAAACTCAGTTTTAAAGGTGAAGTGTATATTATTTGTCAATATTAAAATACCATCTGCTGTATTTTAATTGTTTGTATGTGTCTATATGAGTTTTTAATGGATGTCAATGGATGATTTTTTTTTTTTTAATGTCATATCAAGTTTTACAAACATGAAGATTACTCCCTGCTGTCTGCATAGTATCATGGCCATATACTGTAGAATAAGAACAACTGAAGTCATGTGATCCACACCCGCCTACAGTATCAAATCACCATAGTATCACATAGTATCATGGTTTGTGTTAACAATCAATGTCACAGACTGGAAGAGATCCCTTGATGGATGGTCTAAGATTTAAAATATTACTTTCCTATATTTCTCTTTTATGGCACAATAAAAATAGGCCATTATAGAATAACTATGTGTGCAATCAAAGAGAAATGTTCTCAATTACGATGACATGAAGAGTACAGGCCTGTATATTTTCTTTAAATGAACTACTGAACCACTAATTTCACCAAACATAATTGCAAAAAAAAGTTTGCATAAACACTGTATATGTACACAGTTATGTACATTGTATCAATCCATTCAAACAAATAGACTGCAATTCCATTTGAACTGCCACTAGGGGCACAAAAATGTCACAATGCACCCTTAAACAGGTCACAAACATTGTGATCCAAAATGCATTTGAGTTTACCTACAAATTCTTCATGGAGAAGACTTTCTATCTGCAACAGGTGAACATGCATACAAACATACACACACAGCCATTACAAATTTATTCTCTTTTAACCAATAAAAAATAATCTCATTGCACAGCATATCTTTCATTATTTGCATGATTAAGGTTGTAGCCATAAATATAAGAATGGCTCTCTTTAACCTCATCATGCAACCAGACACCACACACTCACAAACACGGCAGCTCAGCCACAATATAATATGATAAGGATGCTCTTTGCAGAACATGAATTTATGAAGCGGGTGACATTGAAGAAGCCGGGAGTGCTGTGCCAAGCAACATAAAACAATAGCAGACATTTTAATATTGAGATTGAGAGGGAGGGAAGGGTGGAATGGGACATGGTGGAGAAAAACAAAAACGCCAACATGGCAGACTGAAGAGTCTAAACTCGTTACTTACACCATATTGATGTTTGAACAAATTCATCACCTGCATTACAGCAAGGCTCTGGTGAACCATGTGAGCGATCGTGCACACACTTTTACTGTCCCTCTGGGGTCTCAGATTTAACCCCACAAAACACCCCCTCAACCCCCCTCCCCCACCCGATTAAAAAGAGCCTAAATTCACCATAATTCATCATTTAGATCTAAAGATATCCCTCATAAAGCTATAACATATAAAACCAGACATGCGTGAGTGAGGCATAACAATATATATATATACTGTATATGTATATATATATATATATATAAGTGAAAAAGTGAAAGTGAAAGTGACGTGACATTCAGCCAAGTATGGTGACCCATACTCAGAATTAGTGCTCTGCATTTAACCCATCCGAAGTGCACCACACACAGAGCAGTGAACACACACACACACACTGTGAACACACACCCGGAGCAGTGGGCAGCCATTTTTTTATGCTGTGCCGCCCGTGGAGCAGTTGGGGGTTCGATGCCTTGCTCAAGGGCACCTAAGTCATGGTATTGAAGGTGGAGAGAGAACTGTACATGCACTCCCCCCACCCCACAATTCCTGCCGGCCCGAGACTCGAACTCACAACCCTTTGATTGGGAGTCCGACTCTCTAACCATTAGGCCACGACTCCCCCATATATATGCTTTTCATATATATATATGAAAAGCATATATATATATGCTTTTCACGTGGCATTTTTATTCCTAGCTTCATGAAACATGCATAGTTCATACAAAATTGCACGTCATTATTTTCAGAAAATTTTCCAGATGAAAATTAAACCAAACTCATCATAATTCATCTATTAGATCTAAATATATTCAATTTGTTGTTATAACATAAACGTTAGTGTTTTTCCCCACTAAAAATATAGAAAGATTTCTATAAAACAATATCTACCTTTTGACTCTCCTTGCTACAGTTTTGGAGTTATGATTAATTATTTTTGTGTATGTCACTCAGAAAAAAAAACAACACCTTCAGGGTGGCAAAAATGCCTTCAAGCCTTAAATGGTTAATGCATTAAAAAGGAATATTCGGTTTTACTACAAGTTGTAGCAAGTTATTTTGACTTACAGGGGGGTACTTGCAATGGCAGTGAATGGGGCCAATTTCTAAATGTTAAAATACACAGTTTCAAAAGTATAACATGAGATACAAATGATGTGTGTGAACATGACTGGGGAAAAAAATGCTTTCCAAGCTTTTGACAGTTTTATCCAATTTTAAAGATTTAGTGCCATGACAATGCTATGCAATAATCCCTAAAATTACTGTAAACCTTATGAAGTTTCAGATTAATTAATGTAAGTCCTTTCGTTTAATTAAGCTTCACATGTTTGCTTTCCTACAAAAAAAAAAATAAAAAAGTAAATAACAGTGTCAAGGTCAATAAAAGGTATGAAAGTCGTCATCAGAATACTCCATCTGCCATCAGACATGCAATCTGGGTTATATGAAGTGACGGGAACACTTTTTGTAAGCGAAGAAAACAAAAATAACGACTTTATTCAATAATTCCTTTCAACAATTCCTTTGTCAACAGTCTCGTCTGTGTCTCTCCATATCACTGAATGCTGCGTATGCTCTTCTGTACCTTGTGGCACAGATGATACAGAAGAGCATATGCAGCATACGGTGATATGGAGAGACATAGAGAAGTGAAAGTCATTATTTTTGTTTTCTTCACTTACAAAAAGTGTTCCCGTCGCTTCATATAACCCAGATTGCATGTCTGATGGCAGATGGAGTATTCTCACAACGACTTTCATACCTTTTATGGACCTTGACGCTGTTATTTACTTGGCAGTCTATGGGACAGTCACAGGCCTCCCGGTTTTCATCCAAAATATCTTAAATTTTGTTCCAAAAACGAACTGAGCATTTACGGCTTTGGAACGACATGGCGGTAAGTGATTAATGACAAAAAAAAAATTTTGGGGTGGAGTGTCCCTTTAATTTTGATGTTTTTTGTTTTTTTTCAAATCAACATTAACATTACAACACAACACAAATGTTTTTGATTGAGCTTAACTTTGACAATGGTTTGAGTCTCATCCGGCCTCCTTTCTTTCCCCAATAACTTTTTTATTATGTATCTGTCAAAATAAGATGGCTCAAATGTATCTTCATTGCAAAATGTACCTGTCAGCAGGATCTGATGTAAGAACTCAATTATCTAGAAGTCTGCCCATAGCCTCATCAACAACTCAAAGTTAAAGAACAGCACTTCCACTGCTAAAAAACAGGCCTGGTAAAGACCAGATCAACTGCTGCACTGACATAGCAGAGCAACAGAAATCAATGAAGTCAATGTTCTGTCTATCCTAAACATTAAGTCATTAGAAAATCAGTTAACAAGCTTTTCCCTGTGAACAGAACAACATTAGGGAGTGAACAAAATTGATGCTCCATAAGCCACAAAACCACAAAATAAAGAAAGTCATTCTTTACCATCTGTTTTACCCACAAACACAAAGCCATTGCGAAAATCTAATAAAATAACACATCACAGGAATAGATCTAGAGATATTTATCTAGAAATGAATACTGTGCAGACGATGCAAAAATAAAAATGGAAATGAATGTTTTTGGGTCTCACAAAGCAGTGGACGGTGCAGATAAGTGTTCGCATTTAGCTCAGGGATCAAATATATTCAGCTGTGTCTCCTATTCAATCAAAATCATTTTTCCGATTCGCCATCACATCACTGGGTCTTCTGGGAAACATGAAGGAAAAAGAACTTTGAGCTCGGCCAATGAAATGGGGCAAAGTTGCTGAGGTGTTAATGGTCAAATGCTCCAGTCATCATCACAACAGCATGGGCAGTCTGATTGCATTGGGGTCCTCTGATATTTGAAGGTAGGAACATAGTGGTTTCATAACTCTGTGTCACTTCAGGATGGGGAACTTCCCTATTTCAGCAAAGTTCAGTTTTTTTGCTGTTCAGCAGAAAATGTATAGCATTACTGTAGATACATGGAGAGTCATGTAGGAGGTGGTTTATTGAAATAATACATCAGTTTTACCACATTACTCAGTAGTTCTTACGGGGAGTCCAAAGCCTGAGACCACAAGTGTGAAATGATTCAATTTATTTATTTATTTATTTTCTAATTATTATTTATTATATTTAGCTATTATTATTATTATTATTATTATTATTATTATAAAAATACCTTTATAGTGCATATTTTTTATACTTATTCATTTGATATGATGTTAAAATTTTTCCAAATTACTTCTCAACAATGTATTTCCAGGTTTAAATTACATTTAACCTATAAATATATAAATACATATGTAACCCAGGAAAAAATCGGGTAATATATTAAATCAGACTCGAATCGGTGATTTGGTAAATTTTAGTTATTTATTTACAAACCCGATTCCAAAAAAGTTGGGACACTGTACAAATTGTGAATAAAAAATAGAATGCAATGATGTGGAAGTTTCAAATTTCAAAATTTTATTCAGAATACAAATTAAATGACATATCAAATGTCTAAACTGAGAAAATGTATCATTTTAAGGGAAAAATAAGTTGATTTTAAATTTCATGGCATCAACACATCTCAAAAAAGTTGGGACAAGGCCATGTTTACCACTGTGTGGCATCCCCTCTTCTTTTTATAACAGTCTGTAAACGTCTGGGGACTGAGGAGACAAGTTGCTCAAGTTTAGGAATAGGTTGTCCCATTCTTGTCTAATACAGGCTTCTAGTTGCTCAACTGTCTTAGGTCTTCTTTGTAGCATCTTCCTCTTTATGATGCGCCAAATGTTTTCTATGGGTGAAAGATCTGGACTGCAGGTTGGCCATTTCAGTACCCGGATCCTTCTTCTACGCAGCCATGATGTTGTAATTGATGCAGTTTGTGGTCTGGCATTGTCATGTTGGAAAATGCAAGGTCTTCCCTGAAAAAGACGACATCTGGATGGGAGCATATGTTGTTCTAGAACTTGGATATACCTTTCAGAATTGATGGTGCCTTTCCAGATGTGTAAGCTACACATAAAAAGGCTTAACACAACATGCATTGATCAATGCATAGGCATTACTCAAGAGCCAAAAAGACCCACCCAATGAAAATATCCAGGTAAAATAAAATATATTCCAGACTTTTCAAGGGCCCTCTCTTCCTTTGGGGCCCTGGTAATCAGTACTAGTTTTACCCCCAGTCCGACGCCCCTGTGCCCATATCACACGCACTTATGCAACGCCATACCATCAGAGATGCAGGCTTTTGAACTGAGCGCTGATAACAACTTGGGTTGTCCTTGTCCTCTTTAGTCCGGATGACATGGCATCCCAGTTTTCCAAAAAGAACTTCAAATTTTGATTTGTCTGACCACAGAACAGTTTTCCACTTTGCCACAGTCCATTTTAAATGAGCCTTGGCCCAAAGAAAATGCCTGCGCTTCTGGATCATGTTTAGATATGGCTTCTTTTTTGATCTATAGAGTTTTAGCCGGCAATGGCGAATGGCACAGGGGATTGTGTTCACCGACAATGTTTTCTGGAAGTATTCCTGAGCCCGTGTTGTGATTTCCATTACAGTAGCATTCCTGTATGTGATGCAGTGCCGTCTAAGGGCCTGAAGATCACGGGCATCCAGTATGGTTTTTCGGCCTTTGAGCCTTACGCACAGAGATTGTTCCAGATTCTCTGAATCTTTGGATGATATTATGCACTGTAGATGATGATAAACTTCAAACTCTTTGCAATTTGTCTCTGAGAAACTCCTTTCTGATATTGCTCCACAATTTTTTTTCTTCGCACAGCATTGGGGGAATTGGTGATCCTCTGCCCATCTTGACTTCTGAGAGACAGTGCCACTCTGAGAGGCTCTTTTTATACCCAATCATGTTGCCGATTGACCCAATAAGGTGCAAATTGATCCTTCAGCTGTTCCTTATATGTACATTTAACTTTTCCGGTCTCATATTGCTACCTGTCCCAACTTTTTTGGAATGTGTAGCTCTCATGAAATCCAAAATGAGCCAATATTTGGCATGACATTTCAAAATGTCACACTTTCAACATTTGATATGTTATCTATATTCTATTGTGAATAAAATATAAGTTTATGAGATTTGTAAATTATTCCATTCCTTTTTTACTCACAATTTGTAGAGTGTCCCAACTTTTATGGAATTGGGTTTGTATTTTATTTTCATATTGTACATTTTTCCAGTTCTGTAAATAGTAATGTATTGTTATTGTTATTTGAGATATAAAATGTTTAATTTATAAAAAAATAAGTTATGTATAGGCTCACTGGTTGTGTTGTGCCAGTGCCGAAGAAGAGAAGGATGATATCAGACGGAAGAGATGAACAGCGGAAAGAGAGCACAAGGTATAAATGTGATATGATGTGATATAAACAGTGATATGTGAATAACATATTTCTTGGGTATCATCTGATAGTTTAGGGTGACTAATCCTAATAAATCACACTGAGTGGTGCTTTGACGAAAAGCTCAGTTCAATTTGTTTATGGATAGTTTGGAGTTTAGGCGCTGGATGCTGACTGCTGGCACGTGCAATCAGCAGGACGAGGGGCTGGCTGTTTGTTGACTAAACAGACCGGAGCTACAGTCTGGGACATTCGTCTGCATCAAGAGAGCTGCAACGTGACTGTGACAGCGCGTGCGATCGGTGGGGATGCTGGTGTTGCGCAAAACACACGTGTGGTGAGCTCATTCATTTTGTTTTCTTTTGCTCCACAGAGTGAAGTAGCCACGAGTTTTCAGCTACAACGAACTCAAGCGGCGACTTAGGCCTGCAACGTGAACTGTGGTATTTCATTATTTGATTTCTGCCGGCTGTTAGTTTAAATAAGAGTTACACTGCCAGTCTTCTTTTGATTGTTCACCAATTCATATTTGGTATTTATTATTTTATTTTATATTCAGTAAAAGGCTTGGTCATTTGTTTAATTGTTGTTGCAGTTATTATTTAATTTCCATTTACTACTGTGGGTTTATTTAGGAACACCAGCAACCTGATAAATAATTTGCCCTTATTAGAATAATAGACATTTGAGTAACTATTAGAACTGAAAAGGACTCAGGTTAGCCTTGCCCCATAAACTCACTAATGGGGGCGCTACAGAAAATGGAGGCACCGCTGGGATAAGGGTTGCGTGTGGCTATAGCAACAATAAAATGGCCAACAGATCAGAGCTAGTAGCTGAGCTTAAAGGATGGTGTCGTGGTGAGGGTCTAGATGAAGCACACTCGCTTATGGTTATGGTGCCTGAGGATGTTGAAATCACTCTGATTGAGGATACACTGCATACAGTGAAATGTCTAGGCTGCGTTCGTGTAGGACGAAGGACATTTAGTATCAAACATAACAGGATAATGGCTTTGTGTGAGTGTAGAGAACAGTTAAAAGCTGAAAATTTCCCACAGGCGATATCGCCCATGAGTGGTGGGGAGGCTTGGCCTGTTGTTGTAATTAGAGGACCCCACCTCTGCTGATGAGTTCAGTCGTAAACTGTTGAGTTTGTTACATGCAGAAGGAAAGACAGTGGAAGATCTTCATCACTTCTTTCCACGTTCTAAACCGTCTACCAGCACTACAGACGTTCTGCAGATAGTTGGTAATTTGTTGGAAAAGACTACAAAGCCATCACTTGGTATGGGTCACTATCATCGTCTTAGTCTCTTTTCTGGTGTGTTGCCAACTCCATGTGGTAAAGAGCAATTTGATAACTGGCTAGAGCAAGCTCAGTTAATGGTTCCAGCTCTTTGAGTTGGCTGGCAACTCTAGGCAATTGATATGCCACTGCAGACGAGGCCCTGTCCAGGTGCCTGATGCTGCATGCCTGTTGCACATGGCACCTGTTGAAACAACAACATGCCTGGACACTTGCACTAGGGGAACCCCTGCCCATAGAAAAGCAAGGTCTGACCACAGGCTGAAGGTTAGGTAACCAAGACCCGGCGTGCCGCGTTGCCATGCCCATCTCGGGACTCGATTGTGGAGCCAATGCTGAAGCTGACAGGGACAGCCCGAAGGGGAGGACCTTGTACTGATATGCCCAGGCAGCTGTTTAGTGCCTTGGCCTGGTAGACCTGCAGGAGGGCCATGGCGTGCAGGGCAGAGGCGGCCTGTCCAGCAGCTCTGTAAGCCTTGGCCATCAGCACGGACGAGAACTTACAGGCCCTGGATGGGAGGCGTGGATTACCCCGCCAGGCGGCAGTGATTTGCGGGCAAAGCTGCATCACAATAGTGCGCTCAACTGGGGGGATCTCCACATACCCCTTAGCTGGCCTGCCGTCGAGGGTAGTGAGGACGGAGGAGGCACTAGATCTGTTTCGGGCAGAAAAAGGTGCCCTCCAAAAACCAGAAAACACCACACGCACTACTAGGACCGGATGAAGTGCTGGGCCCCAATGCATCAGCATCCGCATTGCGGTACACCAGAGGGCATGATGCGCTGGAGGAGTGAGGGGCCCGCGGAGACTCGCTCAGCGGGGAAGCCCTCACTGTAATCCTCAGATCACCCTGGCCATGAGCCGAAGTAGCCCTCCTCTTGAAGAAGGAACAAGAACAGGGCATGGGTAGGGGGACTCCTCCTCGTTTGACGAAGAGGAGCCTTGATCGCAACACCGCGACGGTCATGTTCCCACAAGGAAAACATGACTCATCAATGAACGCTGCCTCAGCGTGCTCGATGCCCAGGCACGAGATGCAGAGATCGTGACCATCAGATGGAGCCAGGAACCGACCACATCCAGCAACGCACAAGTGGAAAGACATCTTTAAAAAGACGCCCCGTCACTCGTGGAGCTCTTTTAGTATTTGCTCTTTCAGAAAAATACCGAAGTGTTGAAGCGCCCAGGAGGAGTTGCAGCGTGACCGCAGAGTGGAAGCTGCAGCACGCCGAGAAGAAAGCAGCAGCACTGGCAACCCCTGCTGATGTGCCATAACACCAACACTCTACCGTCAAAAAGGCTGTCTTGGTGACACTCTGCTCAGGAAGCTGAAAGGCTCGGCTCCAAAACCAAAAGCTGAATGTGCAACTGCATGCGTTCTCCTTATATACCCGAGCTGCGGGGCGGGGTGCACGATGCAAATATCACATGCCAACATTCATTGGCTTGTTTTGTTAACACTCGAAGGCAATTCGTCTCTCTAGCGAGATCCCAATTCGTCAGTCACTGACGTAACATTGAACGTGACTGACTGAAAGGGAACACAACATTAAAAAAAATCACAAGCTGATGATAAAATAGTAGGACTAACTATTCAAGCGGTGAAACAAGGGAAGTGGCCTAAAGGCCTTGAATCTAATGGAAAGTTGTCCATCATGAAACGTGAGATGAGTAAACTGACATTAAAAGATGGTATACTCTACCGTATGAGACAGAGATCGTCCGGTGAACTTCCAATTGGTTCTTCCGAGGGAATTTCCGAGTCTCTAGATTTCGGACACCTAGGGGTAGACAGAACTCTGTACATGATCACGAACAGATTCTTTTGGCCTAAAATGTCAGAGGAGGTCGAAAGATATAAAAAAAAACTGCGGAAAGTGCGTCATCCATAAGTCTCTGCCGAGGAAAGCTGCTCCATTACACCAGATCATTAGCAATGGCCCCATTGATCTGGTGTGCATGGACTTTCTCTCGATGGAGCCTGACTCAAAGGGATTCAGCAATTATTTAATTGTCACAGACCATTTCACAAGATACTCTCAGGCTTTCACTATGAAAAGCTAGAAAGCTCATGAGGTCGCGAGAATTCTTGTTGACAAATACTTTGTTCATTATGGGTTACCTGCCAGGGTCCATTCTGATCAGGGTAGGGACTTTGAAAGTCATTTGATTCGGGAGTTGCTGAATTTGATAGGAATTCGTAAGTCGAGAGAACTACACCCTATCACCCCAAAGGTGACCTGCAACACGAAAGGTTTAACAGAACCTTACTGACCATGCTCGGGACACTCAGTAGAGAGAAAAAATGTCACTGGAGTGAGCATGTTGTTCATTTAGTGCATGCCTACAATAGCACTAAGTGTGATGCCACGGGGTATTCGCCCTATTATTTAATGTTTGGCAGGGAGGAGAAACTCCCAGTTGACATGTGTTTTGGGGTCCTGTCTAATGAGGTTAACCACTCTCGCTACGTGGAAAAGCTGAGAGAAAATTTGAGAGATGCATATCGGCTTGCAGCGGAGGTGGCAAAGAAGAGACATCAAAGAAGATAACAGGACTTAACGACTACAGACCTGTGGCTCTAACGTCTGTCGTCATGAAGTCATTTGAAAAACTGGTTCTGGCTTATCTGAAGGACATCACTGGACCCTTACTGGACCCCCTGCAGTTTGCTTACCGAGCAAACAGGTCCTTGGATGATGTAATCAACAGGGGATTTCACTTCATCCTGCAACATCTGGACAAAACAGGGACTTATGTGAGGATCCTGTTTGTGGACTTTAGTTCGGCTTTCAACACCATCATCCCAACAGCCCTCAAGACCAAACTGACCCAGCTCTCTGTTCCTAGCTCTATCTGTCAGTGGATCACCAGCTTTCTGACAGATAGCCAACAGCTAGTGAGACTGGGGAAATTCATGTCAAACAGCTGCTCCACCAACACTGGTGCCCCTCAGGGATGTGTTCTCTCCCCACTGCTCTTCTCCCTCTACACCAACGACTGCACCTCCAGAGACCCCTCTGTCAAGCTCCTGAAGTTTGCAGACGACACTACAGTCATCGGCCTCATTCACTTCACTTCGCCAGCTGAGGAAGTTTAACCTGCCACAGGAGCTGCTGAAACAGTTCTACTCAGCCGTCATTGAGTCTGTCCTGTGCACTTCAATAACTGTCTGGTTTGGTTCAGCTACAAAAATCAGACATCAGAAGACTACAGAGAACGGTTCGGACTGCTAAAAGAATTATTGGTGCTCCCCTGCCCACCCTTCAAGAACTGTATACATCCAGAGTGAGGAAAAGAGCTCAGAAAATCACTCTGGATCCCTCTCATCCAAGTTACCCCCTTTTTGAACTTTTGCCATCTGGCCGGCGCTTCAGAGCCGCAAATACCAGGACAGTCAGGCACAAGAACAGTTTCTTCCCCCAGGCAATCTACCTCATGAACAGTTAAATGTTCACCACTTATGAAAAAATGTGCAATATTCTTATATTTATTTGTTACCCCTCCATCCAAGTACATCTCTGCATCTTACTCTATTCGAATCCATTGTCATCTATAGCACAAACTGTTCATACAATTTATTTATTTGCAATTTGTTTTTTGTTGTTGTTGTCTCTGTGTACTGGAAGCTTATGTCACTAAAACAAATTCCTTGTATGCGTAAGCATACTTGGCAATAAAGCTCTTTCTGATTCTGATTCTGATTCTGATTCTGAAACAAGAAATTGTATGACCGACGAGTTTCTTTTCAGACATTGAGGAGGGGGATAGGGTGCTGCTAAGGAATTTAAGACTAACCTACAACTAATGTTGAACCTGATTTTCCTGTGAGACGTGTGACTAGGTCTACTGTTCGACAAAAGAGGGAGTCTCTAGAAAGTGAGAACAAGGGTCCAGAGTTGACAGATTTCTCTGATTCTTCTTCTGACTCTGATTTTTTTTCATTCCAGAAAGAAATGAAGCTCGTCATAGAGAAGTGATTCGCAGAGGGATCGATCAAATTAGATTTGCGATGAACAGAGATAAGATGGTCAAACCAAAGGAAAGTAATTTCTCTGAAATTAGGTTATCTGTTGATGAGGCTTCTGGGCAGGAGGAATACCTCGTTCAAAGCAGTTGTGAGAGTCAGGGTGAAGATCCTGAAGTAACAGTAGTAGCTGATGAAGACCCAGCATTAACTACTGCCCAGTCAGTAAATTGTCTAGAGAACCTGATATTCGATCTAGGAGACTGATAAAACCAATGCAAAAGCTTACTTATGATGAACCAGGTAAATCTAGAGATGAACCACTAACTATTATTCATAGAGGCCTGGTCATTAAAATTGGGAAAACCAAATAATGCGCATCCTTTACTTTACTTGTAAACGGATCCAAATGAGGACATCCGGGCTGTTTAGGAGGGGGAGGGTGTAACCTGGGAAAAAATTGGGTAATATAATAAATTAGACTCGAATCAGTGATTTGGTAAATTTTATTTATTTATTTAGTTTATTTCCATATTGTACATTTTTCCAGTTCTGTAAAAAGTAATGTACATTGTTATTTGAGATATAAATATATAAATATCATATATATCACTTAAGTATTAAGCCCTGATCACACCAAGGTTGGTAACTATAACAATAACTTTAAAGTTTCTATAATCGTTCATGTTTTATAACAACAGTGATAAACCGATGGTGTGGATGCTAATATAGTTATCATTAAAGTTATCATTGTAGTTATTGTTCTTGGTCTTACTGATAATTAACTTCATGACAGCTTTTCGCTGATTTCTCTGCATCTGAAGATGTTCCCAAACTATAAACTAACATTTACAAGTGTTACTGGGGTTTACAGAGTCTTCCTTTACCCTGCAGTCATTTGAGGTTAAGTACTTTACCCATGAGATTGTTAACTGTCCCAGTGCCAGGATTTCAAGTACACGGTCCCTGCTGGGATTTTATATAAATGGTAGCAAAAGAAAGCCTACTAGTATGCAAATGATCTTACAAAAGTGTGTTTGAAACCAGTAGAAGTAAATACAAAAATGACTTCCTTTATGCCTGCTTTAATTACCATCATTAACGTTTCCTTCTGTCAATTCTGTTTCTGTGATTAACCTCCGTTAGCCTCTCAGTGTGGCCTGCATGATGCTGCAGTCTAATTTAGTACATCACATATGCTTTTTTGCATGCTAGTGTAATTGAATGGTAATTGGAGTCCATATTAATTAATTAGGCATTAGCTTAATGTGAAAATAAATTAGGAGATTTAGGAGAGGCTGTAAAGCTTCTGTAACTCACAATAAAAGTATCAATAAAAGTATCACAAAGCAAAAGTACCGCAGTAGTTCCTAACTACTTTCTTTTGGATACGCACAAACTATTCAAAAGTTTGTGGTCAAAAGAGACAGGAAATACATTTATAATGTTAAAAAATATTTAAAATAAATGCTGTTCTTTTTAACTGTTTTTATTCAAAGAATCCTGAAAAATGCTTCCGTAAAAAATATTACGCAGCAAAACAAGCAGTTTTCAACAATGATAATAATAAGAAATGTTTCTTGAGGCGCAATTCAGTATATTAGAATGATTTCTGAAGGATCATGTGACACTGAAGACAAGAGTAATGACTGCTGCAAATTAAGATTTGCCAAATAAATTACATTTTAAAGTAAATTAAAACAGAAACCAGATATTAACTGTATTTAATATAGAAATTTATATTTCCACCTGACTCAATTACAGTAGTTATAATAATAAAGCTAATTTCCCACTATATAGTTCTCTTCTCCACCACCTTCTTGTGTTTTGTCCTGTGTAAAAAAAATAATAATAAATTAAAAAATTAAAAAAAAAACTTACTACTGAGGTCAACACAAAACTTCTGTGCAACTCTGAGACAACATACAGCACCTGACATCACAAGGATCTTCAAATGCTGACATCTTTATAACATGTACACACACACAAACATGCTGCTGAGCCTGTGTTTACTGCCTGTCACATCACAACTCCACACACAGCTGAAAACAAACCCTCTTGACTATGTATAATGCAATCATGGAGTTGTAGATCTACAGCTGGTCCTGACAGAGCAGAGAATCATATGTGTGTATCTCTCTCTCACGCGCACACACACACACACACACACACACACACACACACACACACAGACACACACACACACACACACACACACACACAGCTCCTCCAGACTCCTTGGGGGGGGGGGGGGGTGAGCAGAGCACCACGTTATGTCTTTCAGCTGACCGCCACTGACACAGCATCCTCTGTGACCAAGTATGAAAAAGAGAGAGAGGAAGAGAGAGAAAGCTAAAGAACTGAACAGTGACACTGGCAGGGACACAGCGTGAAATCTGCAGCAGCCAAATGACAATACTGAGAAAAAGATAGAGAATAAAACTGAGTGATAGAGACTGAGGAAAATGAATCCAGAACATCTTCAGGAATTTAGTTTTGAGGTTGAATGTAAGACAGCACAAGCATGCATTTCAAGCAAAACATTTCACAAAATTAATTTTGTAAGAAAAACATAAAATAATGAAAACAAAAAATACAGTTTAAAAAAAGACAAACATTTTCTGGACACCTTTTGTTGTCAAATGTTAGTGCACTCAAAAAAATATTAAAAAAATTACTTTAATATTTGCATCTATTTGATTGTATTAATATATATATATATATATATATATATAATGTACTCTGATTAATTAGAAACAATATAAATCTGTTAACTGTCAAAACTATTAAATTTAATTAGTTAAATCAGTTAAGTATCGATAGGTGCTGTTTTCACTTGCAGCGCGGAGCTCACATTAACATATCATCTCTTCCTCTTTAATACTAGTTACCGCAGCAAATAAACATGAACGATCATCAGAAGGTGTTGAAAGGAACAAAACAACCTATATCATATCTCATGTAATCACTCAGTCCGAGTTTCAAGATGTCAATGAAACAGCTTGTAAACAATGTCACGTAACATCACATTTACCTTTGAAAAGCCATTTAGTGACCAAACTCTATACTTCGCTAAAAAAAAAACAAACAAAAAAAAAAGAAAAGGAGCATTTTGCTTAATATATGCACTATATATTCTGTTCTTCAATATGTAATGTAATTTTGAATCAATTAGTCTTAAAAACTACTAGCAACTAGTTTTGCCCGTGAGTATATAATGCAGCAAATTAACTCATTTTTGATTTGATAAAACTTACTGTCTCTTAATAGAGGTAATAGAAGTTCCTATAAAAAGTTGCATATTGGTCACTGTTTTACAAGTTCAGTACTTGGCTCAGTCAACAAAGATTTAAGTACATAGAATTCAAAACAATTTTCTTAACCAGCTTGTTCACTACAGATCATTTGAAAAGTACTAGCCCAAGCACAGCTGTTACAATGGCTATGCAGAGTAAAGTTTAAGCACAAATAATTACGAAGGAACATCACTTAATACATTTAAATGTTTAATGCCTTTTTTTTTTAAATATAGTGAAACTGGTATAAAGCCACTTGACTGGAACATCCTGGAACAACAAAAATGCTTGCGTTTTTAAGCTTGGCTGTGTCCAGTTCATTCAGAATACTCTTCTCCTTAAGGCTGATGATACACGGGACAACTTTTTGATCGATTTTGCCGTAAAAAAAAAAATTGTAATCAAAATGGATGGAAATTTTATATGCAAATTAAATGCATACATTTTAAGAACTGGACCTATATATTAGAGCTTTCACGATATTAGATTTTTCATATTACGGTTACTGTGGCCATAAGAATTTACGATAACGATATATTGTGATATCTATAGAAACCTTGGGGGGAAAGATATCAGTCAAATTGTTTTTTACTTTGAGTTTTTCTTTTTCACCCAACAAACATAAGGATACTGATAAACGCAGGGCACAAGACTCCTATGAAATAACAAGAGAGAAAATACTGTCAAGTTCAACAGTGTGATGAATAAATATTAATGGTTGGTTAATGGTAATAAGATGTCAATTAGTTATTTAGGATCAGTTTTAATCTTCTAAGTTAACTGTTAATTGATTCGAACAAAGAAATTAAGTGTTGGCCGTATTGATTGCAAATACAAAAATAAGACGAGTAAAGAAATAAATATATAAATATGCTGTTAACAGGTTAATATAACGTTTCCTAGTCTATGACTAATAAAATAATGGCAACTTACTCTGACGAACATGGCTCTCCTTGGAGTAGCTGCAAGCACTGCGTCTTCTTCTTGTGTGACAGGGTCAGCTTTAAGGCACAACCAGGTACTGGCGCTGGAGTTTACATGTGGTCTTATCATAAGAGTACTGTTCATTTAAAATTTTGCGGTCAAAACAAATGATTCGCGATACACGCTTTGATGTCCCGATCTGAATCAAATGATTTGAAATACACGCTTTGAAGTCCCGATCTGAATCAAATGATTTGTGATACGCGATCCGATTGGAGCTCCTCAAAACAGTGACTCATTTTGCGATGCAATGGTTTAACTGATTCGGAGTTTCTAAAAGCTCCGTTGTGTTCTTTGTTCACTTTCTCTGTATAATTTGTTGTTTGAATAACCGTGGACATTAAAGGGTTAGTTCACCCAAAAATGAAAATTATGTCATTAATTACTCACCCTCATGTCGTTCCAAACCCGTAAGACCTCCATACATCTTCGGAACAAAGTTTAAGATATTTTAGATTTAGTCCGAGAGATTTCTGTTCCTCCATTGAAAGTGTATGTACGGTATACTGTCCACGTCCAGAAAGGTAATAAAATCATCATCAAAGTAGTCCATGTGACATCAGAGGGTCTGTCAGAATTTTTTGAAGCATCGAAAATACATTTTGGTCCAAAAATAGCAAAAACTATGACTTTATTCAGCATTGTCTTCTCTCCCGGGTCTGTTGTGAGCGCGTTCACAGCACTGCAGTTTAGTGATATCAGGTTCGCGAACGAATCACTCGATGTAACCAGATCTTCTTGAACCAGTTCACCAAATCGAAATCAATCGTTTGAAACGGTTCGCGTCTAATAAGCATTAATCCACAAATTACTTAAGCTGTTAACTTTTTTAACATGGCTGACACTCCCTCTGAGATCAAATAAACCAATATCCCGCAGTAATTCATTTACTCAAACAGTACACTGACTGAACTGCTGTGAAGAGAGAACTGAAGATGAACACCGAGCCAAGCCAGATAACGAACGAAAGATTGACTCGTTCCCGAGTCAAGAACCGGTTGCATCGGTTTTCGGATCACCGGTAGTGATGGGAAGTTCTGTTCTTCTCCGCCAACCGGTTCTTTTGGACAGTTCGATTCAATAAACCGGTTGAAGAAAATGGTTCACCAGTTCTTTTGCGCTTGACGTAATGACTTCATTGGCGATTGCCCTTAATTCAAGCCTTCGGTTTACCCGCGCTCATAACATTAGCACAGAATCAGTTCAGAATCGATCATCAAAAGAACCAGCTCGGTTCAGACGCACTGTGTGTCAGTCTGCTTCACGCATGCGCAGTATCATCAGCTCCTCGGTTCTCGAATCGGACGCGTCCGACAGAAACGGTTCTTGACTCGAGAACGAGTCAATCTTTCGTTCGTTATCTGGCTCGGCTCTGTGTTCATCTTCACTTCTCTCTTCACAGCAGTTCAGTCAGTGTACTGTTTGAGTAAATGAATTACTCCGGGATATTGGTTTATTTGAACCCAGAGGGAGTGTCAGCCACATTAAAAAAAAAGTTAACAGCTTAAGTCATTTGTGGATTAATGCTTATTGTAGACGTGAACCGTTTCAAACGATTGAGTTTGATTTGGTGAACTGGTTCAAGAAGATCCGGTTACATCGAGTGATTCGTTCGCGAACCGGATATCACTAAACTGCAGTGTTGTGAACGCGCTTACAACAGACCCGGGAGAGAAGACAACGCTGAATAAAGTCGTAGTTTTTGCTATTTTTGGACCAAAATGTATTTTCAATGCTTCAAAAAATTCTAATGGACCCTCTGATGTCACATGGACTACTTTGATGATGTTTTTATTACCTTTCTGGACATGGACAGTATACCGTACATTTTCAATGGAGGGTCAGAAAGCTCTCGGACTAAATCTAAAATATCTTAAACTGTGTTCCGAAGATGAACGGAGGTCTAACGGGTTTGGAACGACATGAGGATGAGTAATTAATGACATAATTTTAATATTTGGGTGAACTAACCCTTTAAACCATTACAATTAATAGGCCTTACGTAGGCGTACAATGTTTTATTAAACTGAAACAGACTAAATACAGTTTCCGTCATATTAAAAACATTTCATAAATATTTTCAAAAGCATCCCCCCTTTGTTTTTTTCACAAATCGCACCCTATGTATATATATATATATATATATATATATATATATATATATATATATATATATATATATATATATATATTTAAAAGTCATTGTGTGCACCAAATGTTGCACTATAGTTTCCACAAAAAAAAAAACCTGCAACAAAGCTGTATTCACCACTGAAAATACAAGTTCCTTGAGCATCAAATCAGCATATAAGTATGATTTCAGAAGCATATGTAATAACTATAATTATTATGTAATGACTGCTGAAAATTTAGCTTTGCCATCAAGTATATTTAAAAAAAAAAATCCTGAAAAAAGAAACCTTTTTTAAATTGTAAAATTTCACAATATTACTTTTTACTGTATGATCAAATAAATGTAGCATAAGACTTAAAAAATAATGTACATAATGTATGCTTATATATCACACATATACATACAGTAGTGCATTTATCAGTTTTACTTCTGCAGCAGCATACTCTTGTTGAATTAGTCCAGCTAGAGTTTTCCGATTTGCCTTTGCATGGTAAATTTCCTGAAGGTATTGTAGGTGCATGGTTAAGCTCTCTAAACTGCAGTTACACAGCTCTGCATTATGGAGGTTGAGCAATGTAAAAACACACACACACACACACACACACACACACACACACACACACACACACACACACACACACACACACACATATATATCACAAACATTGTGTGTGTGTGTGTGTGTGTGTGTGTGTGTGTGTGTGTGTGTGTGTGTGTGTGTGTGTGTGTGGATCAGTACTGCTCTAACTCCCTCTCTGAGTCAGAGAACAGGACCCTAAAGGAACAAGGAGCAGAGTGAGGGAGCTGGTGAAGTAACCAAGCATTAAATTCGGCCGCTCCACTCCCCTAATGCTGCCTATCCTCTGTCTCCATCCTCCTTCACACACCAGCTGCTCTCTGCCACTGACAGCAAACAAACACACACTTCTTGAATCTGACCCTATATCTCAATAGTAGGCACTTTCCGTACACGAGTATCTGTGTTTACTGTACTTAGCCATAGAAAGAGTATGTGTACAGAGGATAGAGCTGCTCCCCTTATGTGCTGTTTGTGCGTTTAAGGCAAAAGAGACCTTACACACACAATCTGAGGCCCATTTAGCAAGGACAGTGAAATAAAGGACAAGACCACAAAGAGGGCCACAAAGAGACCAAACAGAGATGTCAGTGCACATGCACATTTATAAACACCCTTACTATCCCATCAGTGTAAAAGGTTACACCTGCATATGTGAATTACTGTATGAGAGGAAATTTGACACGCTCAAAAACACACACAGACACACTATTAGAGAGAAGACAAAAAACAGACAAAGAGGATGTAAACTTCTTGTAAACTATCTTAAAGCTATGTGCTTTTGATAGACATAAGAGTGAGCCTACCATTGATAAGTTATTTCATACAAATTTCATATTAATTTTATTTAATCTTTATTTAATCTTAATAGCATCTATCACTATTTGCACTTATTGAAAACAAGATGCCATTTTTATATGCCGTTTAAGGTTTGTGGTCGGTAAGGTTTATGTTTTATTTATTTATTTATTTATTTATTTATTTATTTATTTATTTATTTATTTATTTTTTTTAAGAAAGCTGCAACTACTTGATCCAAAATATAGTAAAGCACAGTAATGTTGTGAAATATTAGAATAAAATAATAACTATTTTAATGTATTTTTAAAATGCATCTTAATCCTGTGATGTAGAGCTTAGTTTTCAGCAGTCCATTGTCGCACGATCATTCAGAAATCAATATTTTTTGTGGTAACGTATCAATTTCTTACAAAAAAAAGAAGCACTGACCCCAAATATGTATAACACCGTTAATTAGACTCAAACAGCATGTTTAAAAAAAAAAAAAAAAAAGATTAAAAAATTATGTATTTTGTAACAGAAAGCATAAAATAGTAGCACAACTTCCCCTTTTTATTATTTAAAATGAAAAAAATAAATAAAAAGCATATGTTGCTAATGTTGTCATCATTTGATTTCTTCAACACTACTATTGATTGAGTTGATATTTAAAAGGGTTGACATAAAGCAGATTTGAAGTTTCCCCTCTAGTATTGCAAAATAAACACAACAAGTACTTTCCTCTCTAGCAGGGTTTCTCATTCCTGGTACTAGAGACACTTTCATGTACTCCAACATACCAAGCTGTAATTTTCAGGTAAACCCAAAGACCTTTATTAGTTGATTCAGGTGCTTTTAATTAGAGTCCGAAAAAAATTCTGGGGATGAGGAACCCTGGTCCATCAAGTTAGAAATAAGGAACATGGAAAGAATGGAGTTGAAGTAAAAACAAATGTTTAATCTCTTCATAGATCCCAACCTAAGGCTGTAAAATAAATTTAAACTGAAGGTTCATCCTTTAATTCCAGTTTATTTGAGCTACTTGTAATTATTATCCATATACTACTAGACATCAAAACTGATGAAGGCAGCCATATACTGTACCATCTTTCCTTAATATTGAGCATTAGCTTGAAAGAAACAGATCAAGAGGTCCACACTTTTTTCTTCAGATTCCTTGGTGTAATGGCTTTGAGAACTGTTGATTTTATTAGCTGTGATTGGCTCACCCACTCTGAAAATTACCAATTGAGTTTCTCCCGACCTGGGCAGGGATTCAAACCCGCAGTGGGTCACGATGTGTGTTTAAACATTGTCACCCAAGCGCACCACATTTACTAATCTAATGATAAATTAATCAAGATTCTGAACTGACCCGCTATTTTAGCAGTTTTACCACAAGACTACTGACACGGGAGCTTTAACAAGCTCCGCTTCTTTCCGTCAGGGAGCGGGCCTTAGTTACCTCACAGCTGTTGTGTGAGACAATATGATTGAACCTTTTTGTTTTGAATAAATTACCTTAATGCTGAAGTCAGTCTGTTTTACAACTTCCTCATGGCCTCTCTGTCTTTTCCCTTCGTCAACACACACCCATAACCAGAAGACGTCTTGTATGTTAGTGGTTTTCCTGCCATGCGACTGAGAGGACAGAGGAAGGAGAGAAGAAGAAATCAATAGGAAGCCAAATTGGAGAAATTCTTCCTATTACTCTCCCTTTTTCCCATTCCACACACTGCATCACCGATACAGCGGCTGCTGCTTCTCTGGTCCCGGCTCATCCTCTTCAGACACATGCGAACACACACTCGCTGACAGGAGGTACACACAAACAGGCAGTCTGCATTGATATGTTGTCTCTTTTCTTCTGATTGTATTTAGGCTTTTAAGGTTTGTGTGACAGAACATCATGATTTATTTTATCATCGCTTTTTCTTTCCCTCCAACAGACATCAACTGAGTTTGAATCTATTGTAAAGTCACAATGATGTGGTTCACACAGAGGTTTATGACTTCAGCTTGTCCATGCTCACCCACAGCAGTTCAGCTCCATCAGTCAGCCAGAACAATTCTGAAGCTCATCAATTTCAATCTAGAATGATCCCCAGCATCAAATCTAATTTATTATGTGCGCTCAATAATGCAGAGATTCCAGCTTCGCATTAACATGGACCTAATGATACTGATGCATTCTCAAATATAGTGTGTACACATAAACAGTACAAAGGTAGGAAGTCATCACCAATTAAACTGATGAGGCTGCTGTTACCACTCTGAGGTTGGTGCAAAGGCCTGATCCATGACAAGATGCTGAATTCAGGAGAGCAGAATAAGATGTGTCAGTATGTATTTTTGACCAAAGACTAGTCATGAATTATTAAACAAGTGGCAGCTATGGGTTAAAGGGTGACAAGTGCTTTGGGGTAAGGTGTGCCAGCAGCTTGATTAATACTGATAGTGAGCTTTACCTTCAAATACTATTACAAGTGCCATTACTCTAACAAATACTATTACAAAATATTCAAAACTGTTTGACTATATTTACATATTTTCAAAATTTGGTCCGATTTTCACAGTGTTCTGAACAAAAACGGCATATAGGCTGATTGGAAATTAAAAATCACTCTCTGGTGGCACAGCAGAATAGAGATTTACATAAAGCAGTGCTGCTTATAAAATCTTAACCCCTCCCCTAACTTTAACCGTCAGTAAGCCTAAGCAGATCATACAAAAAATGTAAGGTTTAATTTTTTGTTGACTTAGCCTGCTTAATTTTGCCTAGAGGAGAGCTTAAGTAATATTGACACATCTTACCCCATTATGCCCCTTCACCACATTCAAGAGCAGCCACTTCCACTCATCCATCCCAGGAACTGATCATGAAGAGACTGTAGCCATCTGCCTATCAGTTCAGCCTGAGGACAAGAAGAACAAAAGAGAACGAGAGATACAAAATATCATTTGAACATCACAAAATAAAGGCCACATTTGGCTCTGTTTGTGTTTTGCTATGAAGTATCTCACGAACAGGATCATCCTCATGATGATGAGGCTTTGTATTGATGATTAGAGGAATGCCACATCAGCGGTGGCATTTGAAAATGACTGCTCCACTAGGCAGATCTTATTTGGGAAGTAAATCCAATCTACTTCTAAAAAGGCTAGAGTCCTCTGGAACAAAGTGAGAAGGTTTTTCTCAGTTCATCAATGGGAACTAGGCACACAGTAGTAAGGCCTACGGAGGGGGACTGTGGGATTGAAAGCAGAGCAGAGGTAGCAGTGAGTGATTCTTCTGTGCCAATTACACTTCCCCGAATTGAAAAATAACTATTTAAGAAAACATTGTCTGTATTTTGTGAATTACTGGAAGAGAAAGAGAGATGAATAGGCTGTTTTGGCCAGTGATAGAGAAAAATTCACTGAATAGTTGCATAATTTCAGCCCAAGTACAGAATGTCTTCACAGTAGTCCGCTGCATCCTCCACCACCTAGAACTCAGAACCAGCCCACAAGATAAATTGTGCAGTGCAAACTGAATGCTCTTTTTGTTTTTTGTCTTTTTTTCCCAAAGTTTTGCATGTTTTTAGTGAATTATATGTGCTGAGACAAAAAAGACATCACAAATAAAGTCAAATGCATTAGAAAATACAGCATGAGAGGCTAATTTTGGAAACAATTGATGGTAAAGTCACTGGGCACTGATCCATACTCACAACAACTCTGCCAACAAGACGGCAAAGTGTTCTGTTCCTCTCATCCATTCCTTCTCTTTTTATTATTTCTCTCAAAAAAAAGAATAAAAAAAATATCTAAAAAATATATTCTATGGCACAAACACATAACACAAACACAGAACATAAAATCCACCAAAAAAAATACATAAAAAGATCAATTAAAAAATGAGTTAATAATATCAGAGTTTTAATAACAGAAATATGCAGCTCATATAGCAAAATATTCTGTGTACAATAGACTTACTAACACTATTATTTGAGCTGTTGTCTGTTGTCTCTTTTGAGGTAAGATCAATTCAGAGTTCACATTATATACATAAATATTACAAACAAAAGAAAGACTATTTTAAAACAGAAAGTTCATATTTCAGAATAATAGCATTATTATTTATGAGCTATATGAGCCAGGCATCACAACCAGCAATTTCTAAAACTTTTTAAGGATCTACTGTTACTTTTTAAACCATTAATGCTATTGATATATATGACTAAATATTTGTGTCATATTTTAGCTCACACTCCAAGAAACTATAATCTGTAATAAACTCATTTAGTAATAATTGTTTCACTTATGCTATCGACAGGCACATAAATACATGAGAACAGCCTCGAATTAGCGCAGGATCAATGAGGCAGGACACTGAATTAATTAAACCTGCTCAGCCAACATGCCCATATACACACACACACCATATGATTGAATGCATGGACAGATCCAGAATTACAAGACAAAACACACATGTGCTACACAGTGCCCTTCTGGGACAGGTGGATGTTTCTGCTGACGGCGCTGTCCTAAAGGTCACTGTGCTCACACACTCATACTAATCCACATGCTGTTAGAGCTAAATAACAGCTCCGTGCTTTTGTCTCTACAGAGAGAAGAGTGTTTACTACCTGTATTCAAGTATTTAAACATAAAATAACAACCTAAAAACCATAAACAAAAAAATTAAAACATAACACACACACACAAACACACACACACACACTACTTACCGCACTGCCTAGAGAACAACACACACACACACACACACACACACACACACACACACACACACATAAATGCTGTTCTTTTGGCCATCTATTTATCAAAGAACCCTGATCTTTTTATTATTATTATTATTATTATTATTATTATTATTATTATTATGAAGAAGAAGAAGAAGAAGAAGAAGAAGCAAACCTGTTTTCAAAAATTTTAATAAGATGATGAGATAATTTTTTTTTTTAATAAGATGCTTAATTTAAATTTAAATTGATTTAGATTTAAATTGAGTCTTAATAGTGGTGAAGATAGTATTAGGAGTCTCTTTTTTTGAGAAATCAATACTATGTAAGGAGTGCAATGTAAGGAGTATTTAACTGATAAAGTGATAGTTAAAACGATGTTACAAAATATATCTAATTAAAATAAATGCTGTTCTTTGGAAATGAAAGAATCCTGAAGAAAAAGTATTTAGCTTTTCACAAAATATTAAACAGCACAACTGTTTTCAACACTGACAATAAGAAATATTTCTTGAACACCAGCCACGGATCATGTGACACTGAAGACTAGAGGCTGCTAAATATTCAGTTTTTGAATAAATAAAACTTATTTCAAAAATATATATACCTTTTCAAAAGGAATACTTTTGTACCTTTTAGGTACTAATATCTTTGTAACACTCAAACTTTTGAATTGTATAGATAAAACAACCAGTGCCAATATAATATATATACCTTTTCAAAAGGAATACTTTTGTACCTTTTAGGTACTAATATACCTTTTCAAAAGGAATACTTTTGTACCTTTTAGGTACTAATATGTACACTTTAGGTACTTATATGTATCTTTAAGGTACCAATATTGACTCTTTAGGTACAAAGGTGTGCCTTTTGAAAAGGTACCGCCCCAGAGACAACTTTTGTACCTTTTTTTTCGGAGAGTGTACCAATATCAAGAGTATTGATATTGAATATTAATACATAATGCATTCAACAACAAATATTCATTTTTTGGTGGACTACCCAAAAGGCAAATTATGAAGCTTTTGTCTGATTATTCTGCGTCTCTTTAGATGTCCACCCAACATTTATGATTATGGTCACTACTGAACACAGTGTTACACTTATTCACTTCTGGTACACTGGTCACATAAGCGCCATAACCATTATTCACTTTGTCTGTTGGTGTGCTTGAGAGTGTTTAATGTTTGCATGTGTGAGTATGTTTGTGTCGTCCCGCTCTTTATAGACCCCAGTGTAATCTTTTGATTTGCTGGATTGACCCCACTTAATTCAATGGAACAGAATTGCTGTGACAGCAGCACTGAATGGATTTTCAATGCACTGCACCTGCACTAATAAGTTTAAGGATAACCTCCTTCCTTCAGCGTAGAGAGAGCGAAGAAAAAAACTGAGAGAGAAAGCTATGGGGGGACAAGACAAATTAACTAACAAAACAAAAACACACTTCAAAGGAAAACAATCAAATTTATCCACGCAAAGACTCCGGAGTCACACATACATACACTGGTCAACAAACACTTCTAGAGGCAAGGACATAAATTCTCACGTGAGTCACACATACAGGACACTGGCAATCAACAGGGCCTAAGACTGCAGCAGAGCTCTAGAGGCAAGGACACCATAAATTATGCTATACTGAAGGCAGCAAAACACAACATGCGAGTGTGTCGCAACAACTAGAATATTGTGGTTATTCTGCAGGGCCTAAGTGGATGCAGCAGAGCTCTAGTTGTCAATTCTGCTTGTAAAGTAACCGTTACTATTTCAGTGTGAGATATCATAGTGAATTGACCGAACAAATCTTACTATTTCAGTGTGAGATATCATAGTGAATTGACCGAACAAATCAAACCCGTTTGCTAAATTTTCTGTCTTGTAAAGTACCCCGTTACTATTTCAGTGTGAGATATCATAGTGAATTGACCGAACAAATCAAACCCGTTTGTGAGATTAGATCAAAAGTGTGATTTATTTGCAAATATGCCATCAGTTCTGATCAGTTCTAAACATCAGATAGAAATATATATATATATATATATATATAAAAAAACAAAACAAAAAAAACAAAAAAAACTATATATATATATATATATATATATATATATATATATATCCTTGACTCAGAGTATATGGGAACCTTCATTGCCAGACATAGATTTATCAGTAATATTTTACTGGGGCACACTGATATTTCACTGGGGCTCATGCCTGCACCTCAGCTATTTACAATTTAAAATTTAGGGATGTAACGATTCACTCAACTCATGATTCGATTCACAATTTTGAGTTCACAATTCGATTTTCTCACCATTTGTTTTAAAACAATGAGATTGAGGACATTATACAGTAATTGAAAAGATGACATTTTATTAGGCAATTGCTGCACGATTCTTTGTGAAACTGAAATATAACAAAACTAAATTTAAATTTTAAAACAAACCCCCAAATCAAACAAGTAAGTTACACAAATAAAAGAAATCTCTTAATTTGTCTGTGCTCTTTCCATTTTAAATTAGAGGCAACAACTGGATTTAATCATGATCCAAACAAAGATGCAGCATACATGCAGCATGAGTAGTTTTTAATCTAAATTAGACTGCATCATTTCAAAATTTGAAGCAAACCAGAATGGTCTGACTTTAGTTTTGTGAAACTATACTACATAAAACATTTGAATGAAATGGCAGATGCACTGAATGAGATGAGGGTTCACTCTCTGACAGCAGGTGGCGATCATGAACAGCAGTGATACAGCGTTTCCCTGGTTACTGCTGCAAACAAAGCAGCACTATGCTTATTGAAATAAATAAATATAACTTATAACAATTCGGCTGAAAGAGCTTAGGTCACCAGTTTGATAGACCTTTTTGATAGAAAAGAGTAGTCTATGATCAAATATTAACTTAATGAAAAGTCACAATCAAGGTTTTAACTGTCAATTAAAGTTCTCACAGTTTTTTTTTTTTTTTTTTTTTTTTGTTTGTTTGTTTGTTTTGTTTTTTTAACAGCAGAGAAAACATAACATAACCAAACATGTCAGGGTTATATTAATAAATAAATATATGTGTAATTGCAGAAGCAGAGCAAATCAATTATAGGTGATTTAATTTCCAAGATAGGTCTTGGGCACTTCACTCCCAAAATTATTCCTATCTGTTCAGGCCATATGGAAGGCCTTCTTTAATTATTTTGCGCACTTCTGATTTTGAAATTTAATTGTTCTTTTATCAACATGCATTCTGAAGATTTGGAATGCTCTGTTACTCTGTGCAACTGCAATTTGCATTTTGGAATTCAGTTGGTGTTAAGCAGCCCCTCAAACAACTATTAGTTTATCTCATTGACCTGAGTTCATTTCGGCCTCTATTATTTAGTAATTCAGCCACTTTCTTTTTTTTACACACATTCATTCCTGAATAATACTCCTTCTACAGTGAACAGTTTTAATAGAAAATACACTCGAGTCATTAGCTTTCCCTGTGCGAAGCTTACGCCTCTAGTGCGACCATGGAGTGAGCCATCTAGTGGTGACTGCACAAAACAACACGACGGGGTCACAATGCAGATTTTGCGGTCACAGTGCAAACTACTGCTGAAAATCTGTCATTCATACATATTAGATATATTTGTTGGCGGTGGACAGCGGATACAGACACATTGCGACCTACTGCACTGAGACAGGCGTTAAAATCCAGCCTGTCTGTTTAAATGGTTTTGCAAATAAATAAATAAGACATAAAACCGAGCCCTTCTTATTCTTAATAGCAGTCTAGCTACAATAACTTTTAATGTAGACCAGGGGCTGGTTGCATAAAAGGCTTAGAATAGTCTTAAAAGTTAGTCATCTTTTTTTTTTTTTTTTTTTTTTTTTTTTTTTTTTAACTGGTCAAAACTGGTTTGAAACTGTTACATAAAACCGTAGCATGGTCTAACTTGAATCCGAAAAATAAGACTTCATACCACTTGGCTAACTGTTAGTTGGTCAAATTAGTTCTTAAGACACAGTCTTAACATACGGGCTATAGCCCCAGTTCTAATTACATTCTCCAAGTTTATTCCTTGCTCATTACAACTCCATTCACTTGTAATTGCAGAGTCTAAAGACGTTTTAAGTAGGCTTTTCATACAATTGATCTTATTACAAATATTCCAGTAAATAGATCGTTTTGCATAAACATCAAAAACATGTGTAAAGCGAAAATCGCTTGCTGCCCTCTAGCGGTGAAGAGGTAAAGCGCAATCTAATTATACTGAGCTCACTCCCCTAAAAAAAAAAAAAAACGGTTTAACCATTTTACGCAAGTTTTGCATTTGACTGGGGTCTTTAACTTAACTCGACCTTATATGTGTCTATTGTTGTGCTATTTAAACCTGTACAAGCAAATATAAGCAAAAAAAATCGATGGGGAACGTCAACAAACTTACAATCAATGAAATGAAACTTAGATTAGAAAGTTAATTAGTTAGTTTGATTTTGTTTATGGTAATAACTGTAGTATCGAGTATATTTCGATTTGTGTTTTATTATTTTCTCTGAACTGCCCTCGATAATGATTTACTGTAACAGGTGTTTAAAGTTTGACTAGTTCCACCGACAGATGGCATTAGTGTTCATTTCAAACAAGTGCAATAAAGACTCAATACAGTGTGTGTGTGTGTGTGTGTGTGTGTGTGTGTGTGTGTGTGTGTGTGTGTGTGTGTGTGTGTGTGTGTGTGTGTGTGTGTGTGTGTGTGTGTGTGTGTGTGTGTGTGTGTATATATATATATATACACAGTACAGGTCAAAAGTTTGGAAACATTACTATTTTTAATGTTTTTGAAAGAAGTTTCTTCTGCTCATCAACCCTGCATTTATTTGATCAAAAATACAGAAAAAAAAATGTAATATTGTGATATACTATTACAATTTAAAATAATTGTTTTTAAATGTATTATACTTTAAATAATCATTTATTTCTGTGATGCAAAGCTGAATTTTTAGGATCATTATCACATGATCCTTTAGAAATCATTCTAATATGATGATTCATTATCAAAGTTGGAAACAGTTCTGCTGCTTAATATTTTTTCAGAACATGTGATACTTTTTTAGGATACTTTGATGAATAAAAAGTAAAAAAAAAAAAAAAAAAAAAAGAAGAAGCTATGTTTTTAAAATATAAATATTTTGTAATAACAATATACACTATTGGTCAGTAATTTGGGGTCAGTATTTTTTTTCTTTCTTTTTTTAAATAAAATCAATACTTTTATTCAGCAAGGATGTGTTAAATTGATAAAAAAGTGATAGTAAAGAAAATATATTATTAGAATATATATTATTAGAAATTTTTTTTTTTTTTTTTTAATAACTGCAGTTCTTTTTAACCTTTTATTCATCAAATATATTAGACAGCAGAACTGTTTCCAACACTCATAATAAATCAGAATATTAGAATGATTTGTAAATGATCATGTGATAGACTGGATGTTACATGTGACACTGAAGGCTGGAGTAATGATGCTGAAAATTCAGCTTTGCATCACAGGAATAAATTATATTTTTTTAATTATTTACAAATAGAAAACTATTATTTTAAGTTGTAATAATATAACTATATTACTGTTTTTTCTGTATTTTTGATCAAATAAATGCAGGCTTGATGAGCAGAAGAGACTTCTTTCAAAAACATTAAAAATAGTAATGTTTCCAAACTTTTGACCTGTACTGTATATATATATATATATATATATATATATAAAATGTATGTTTGTCTGTGTGTGTGTGTGTGTGTATGTGTGTGTGTGTGTGTGTGTGTGTGTGCTTTTCTTAATATTAAGCATGCACATATTATGTGTTTTCAGTACTAGACTGTTTATTTGCACAAAGTAGCTACTCTGTCTGGCACAAACCATTGTATATATTTTATAGTATGATATTTTGCACTATCATTGTATATATTCCCTTCTGGATTGCCTCTCTTCTTGTTTAATATCTCTATTTGTATCTGTATTTGTGTCTGTCTTTTTTATGCCAACCTTGTGAGCTGCTAAAGTCTTTCGTTGTTTCAATTCCATTCTATTTTTTGCTTTTCTGTTCAAAAGTATTTGCACTAGCTTACATTAATACATCTGTTACTCATGGCATTACATGTCTCATTTAGCTAGGCTAGAAATAAAAGTATGCATTACATATATATATATATATATATATATATATATATATATATATATATATATATATATATATATATATATATATATATATATGTATACGTCGGTCCTGGAGAGCCGCAGCCCTGCGGAGTTTTGCTTCAACCCTAATCAAACACACCAGAACAAGCTCATCAAGGTCTGAAGGGTTACTAGAAAGCTACAGGCAGGTGAGTTTTAATTAGGGTTAGAGCTGAACTATGCAGGGCTGTGGCTCTCCAGGACCGGAGTTCGCCACCCCTGCTATAGACAGATAGATAGATAGAGCTGTCTGCCACTTGAGGTACAAAGCTGCTATAAAACTAACAAGCTCTTAACAACCACATTGATTTTTTATATATAGCAGACAACATTTTCCAGTCATCTGGTTGCATCAAGGCAGTAGTACGTTATAAGCACTGAGAAGCTCACTTTGTAAGAAAAGCATGCCTCATGCGTAGTGAAATTTATAGTGAAACCACTAAAGAGTTCTGTTGTAGACCACAGAAATATGAACCTCTGGAAAGTGAGCATGAGCATTCTGAGATACAACTTAGAATATCCACCCTTCAAATTGACACAAAGCAGAGGCCTGTGGTGTGAAACAGGTGGAAACATTTTTCAATATATTAAAAAGTGATTAATATTAATAAAAGTGATTAATAATTTTATCATGAATAGTCATGCTTCACCTTAAATATCAAACATAAAAATCTGAATATATAAAAAATATCAGATATGAAATAATAAGTAAAAAATATTATACAGAGCACTGTTAAAGCAAAAATGTAGTAAGATTGTGTATATGCTACATTTCTCTGAGAAGGCACAATATGTACGATTTTTTTATTAAAAGACCCAAAAACCACTAGAACAGTGTTATATAATTTGCTGACTTGTGTACTTACATTATCCCAAATGTTTCGAAGAACGTTTAAATTAAGATAAATAAGCAATTTTAACTAGTGACATAGACCGTGCCCATAGTGTCATTATGTCGCTTGCCAATGACATCATAACCCCTCAAGTTTTGTAGAAAACATATGGAATTGTTTTTTCTTCTCATCATGACATCTCTCATTTCTCCTTTTGATTTGTGCTGGCTGCTCTCTCCTTTTCTCTCTCCACTTGTGTTCGTTCTCTTCTATCCACACCCGTCATCTTCTACTTAATCTAATGTCTTCATTCCTCTTTTGTTTCCATTTCTTTTTAATATCCTGCTTTTCTCTTCCCCATACATTTTATCCACTAATTTCTCCTTTTTCCTCCCCTCTTTCTCCACTCTTTTTCTCCCTGTCCTTCTCTTAATGTGTGCACTGCCCACTTATCTGCGTATCTGTCTTTTTCATTTGCATTGAATTTTCTTTTTGTGGTAAAACTTCACAGTAAAGTTGTATTTTTTAACATAAGTTAGTGTAATAGTTAACATTTTACAAAATGTATTACTATTAGTAAATGTTCATTTTTACATACATTACATCCAAAGAGTGGTCCAAAAATTGAAAAAGTTGGTTGCTTGACTATTTTTAGTTTGACTAGTTTTCTTTTCATAATGAAAAATCCTATTCTGATAAATTAACATTCACAAAGATTCATTAAATGTTGTGAAAAAAGTTAGTTTATTGTAAATGAAGTAACTGATCACAAAAAAAAACTTTATTGTAAAGTGGTTTTTGCTTGACTTTCTCCTCCCTCCATTCCATTTCTGTCTGAATACAACTAGCACTCTGAGCTGTGCATTGTTCTTCAAGAGAGTCATAGACTGCTGTTTTGTATTGAACTGCTTATTCCAGATCTATGTTACCCTTCTGCAGGAATTTGTGGCACAGTCATTAGCTTGTGCAACACACATAAGATGGTAAATGTTATGTGATTTCAGTGTTTGCTCTATTGCATCAGTGATGGACTGTGAATCAAAACCAAACATTGTGCTGAAACCAAGGAAACTTTCCTTGATTCTGCCCTCAGGAGTAATGTAACGCACACATACTGCCAGTTGTTCAGAGTGCCTGTCCTGTGCCTCATCTGCCATCAGAGCATACATCTTTTAATTTCTCATTTCTTTTATAATGCTTTCTGTGACCTCTTCTGAAATACATGCAATCATTTCATTTTGCGATGAGTGAGACAAGTAGGTAGCATGGGATGGAGCATTGTACCACTGTAGAAATGGGTCATACTCTGTAAGAAGTTTCCCTGATTCTGACTCTGGCACTGTTCATAATGCCTGTGGAATGCAATCCTCTGATTTCCCAGAAATGATGTCACAGCAACAACTCAATGGAGGTAGTCACATCTCCCACTAATTTCTCCTACCCTGGCAGAAGAAGCTGTTCTGTAATATCCTCATTTGTTTGGGTTGTTTTGTAGCTCTTCCAACATGTCATGGAAGCTGAAGGCTACTTTGCTCATGCTCTCTGAATGATTCTAAGGCCCCTTTCCAGTTGGAGAAACCTGCACTTGTTAATGTGTCTTTGCTGTTTCAAATATGACGCATCCCAAAGAGAAGGCAAGAAAAGCAGAATGCAGAATTTCTGGATACTAAGTATTCAAGCCATTGAAATTCATCCAGCCAATTCTTATTAAAAGCTCTCTGCTGTGTTCCAAATTGGGTAAAGGGTTACTGCTAAAGCTTTACCTGATTTTGACCTGTCTGTAGTGTTCCTAGATCATCCTTTTCACTTTCTGCCCCTTTCTGTGTTTCTGTTCCTAAAGCTTCTCCTTTCCTTGCTGATTCATCTGGGACATGGTAAAAGGGCAAGCTTAGCTCTATTATTGTTTTAACAAATGGCCCTCAATTAACAACATGATTTTTGTGAAAGTGTACAAGTGACGTGACATGGCCATGTATGGTGACCCATACTCGGAATTAGTGCTCTGCATTTATCCCATCCAGAGTGCACACACACAGCAGTAATCACACACACACACACACACACACCGTGAACACACACCCGGAGCAGTGGGCAGCCATTATTGCTGCGGCGCCCGGGGAGCTGTTGGGGGTTCAGTGCCTTGCTCAAGGGCACCTCAGTCATGGTATTGAAGGTGGGAGAGAGCGCTGTACATTCACTCCCCCCACCTACAATCCCTGCCGGTACGACTCAAACCCGCAACCTTTGGGTTATGAGTCCGACTCTCTAACCATTAGCCCACGACTTTTACATAAAAAAGTGAATAAAAAAATATCTTCAAAGAAAATCTTTACATGCACATATTCAATTTTGTATAGGGTACCCTAATCTTACTTTACACATACCATCACATACATAATACACACACACACACACACACAAACACAAAGTGTCTAGGATAATTAAAAACACGGGGCTCTAAACACATATGTTTTAGGGAGCATTTGTACATGCATTTACACTGCAATTACAAATTGTATAAATAATCTTATGAGATGAATGTTTTAAAAATAAAATTTGTAATACAGAAATATGAAATGATAGGAAAGAATTTGAATAATACCATGAAACTTTAAAGTAAAATTGCCAGTAGGTGGCCGCAAGCCACTGTCTTAATGAGTAATTCATTGAGTCATTTATTCAATCGATTAGTTCAAAACGGCTGATTCATTCAGAAATTAAGAAACTGTTTTTATGAATGGGTCAGTGAATCGTTGAGTCACCGGATTCGTTCATTCACCGCTGTGTTGCTGCAGAGATGCGCAACATGGCTTTGTTCAAAAAACATTTTCTTTAGGCTAGTGAAATATTTATTTCTTATTAACTTGTTTATTGAATTGTTGCCCTCACACGAAGAAAAGTCTGCCACAGACCATACTAACCCTAACCGGTCATAATCGCTCTAAATGTATGCCTGTGTATATATGTATGTGTGTGTGTGTGTGTGTGTGTGTGTGTGTGTGTGTGTGTGTGTGTGTGTGTGTGTGTTTGTGTGCGTGTGTGTGTGTGCGTGCGTACGTGTGTCCTAGGAAGTCTGCGCTGCACAACCTTAAATGATCAAGAATGCAAACACGAAATATAATGTCTTGATTAAAAAAAAAACTATATTTGCAGCTTCACATTAGTGGAATGGCTCAGTAAATAACGTATTTTGACAGATGGCGAGATTGTTACAGAAATAAGTTATAGGTTATAGTAATTTACAGATATACCTGAAGCAGCTGCATCTTGCCGTTTAATTGCTGGCTGGGGGTGTTTTACTTTGAAAAAAAATTTAAATGCCCATTTTTATTTTCAAATAAATTGATATAGCCTGGTAAAATACCACACACACCAAAGAACCGCCTGACTCCTGGATCGTATAGACTCTATATGTTCTTATCCATGGTTGGCCAGTTTACATGTCAGTCAAAAGTAGCTACGAGCCTCATTGGGCGGTCCTTATCGGGAGTGAATGAATGACAACGTAGACACTGTTAAATGTGCAGAGAACGAATCTGCGGTTGTAACATAAATTATTTTGTTGCGCATTAAAACTCAGTGATGGTGCATACAAGGCATGGTAATAAAACATTCGGGGCTTCAGCCCCCTTAGCCCGCCCCTAGCCTCGCCCCTGGCGTCTACTAATAGCGAATCTCAAGTTTAAAGTGCATAAACATCACTACAATAATAAATGTCATGGAGCTTGTCAGCTGCGAAACTATTTCGCTAGCGCTGATGTCAAGTTTCTGTCCGCGTGTGTGCTTCTGTGAGCGAAAACGGGCGAAAGAAAGCGTGATTTCCGTATTTAAAAAAGGATGAAAACACGGAATTTGTCATTTTTTTTACCCTGTTGTTTGTTATATTTATTTTGTCAATGTCTTCTGGTGTTTTGGTTCTTTTACTGTTGTAGATAGCCCATTGTATGACAAAAAAAAAAAAAAAATTGTAGGCCTATATACCTTTTGATTGTGTTTGGGTCCCCCTGGACGAGGAGCATGGCGTGTGCCTAGAACCCTAAATCGAGGCCGGAGTACTGATTGGTCCAGCAGCGTAACGCCATTGGGAGGGGGGCAGATTCTCATTGGGGGACAGCAGCTTAATCCGAGAGCTCAACATTTTATAATATCTACAATTTAAGCTTTTATCCATGGATTTACGCTGGGGGAGACAATAAACGCGAATGTGAAACGAAATGACAAGATCTTTCGGAAATGGAGGAGTCGTCTGATCCTCAGTAGCATGAGAAAGTGAGTAGCTTTCATGTCATTTCTATGTTGAGACCGTGATGAATGAACAACACCATGTGATAGTAATGAAAACTGGGTGGAAAGGGATACCGTAAGGTAGCACAGACAGCAGCTATCTCAAACCACAGCGAGCCATGTCTGCTGATGAGACGCTCACTGATGTCTGTCTCTGGAGGTCTGGTACTAAATGCTCAGACATGAAGTGCAGTGCAGACGACACATAAATGAGTCAGGACTGCGTATTTCCTCCACCTGTTTCCAGGATGCCAATGGAGACACATGCTCATATAAACACAAACCACAGATGACATCATGGCACACATCCTATTTTTTTTTTTTTATATAAATATAGCGTTTTACAGCATTGTTTATATATCGACTACCGGTTGCTTTAATGTGTTATGTCACGAAACCTACAGCAAATTAGCCTAAGTAACGGCAGTAGAATATAGACTATTTAACCGTTTGTTCCTCTGAACAGCGTCAGTTTCCAACATGCTCTGAGGACTACATTTGCGATCCGGATCTCCATGAAACGTTCTTTCGAGCCGACTCTTGTCTCATTTGTTCACGTTGTTCACGTGGTGACGTATAGAACTGCTGAATGATTCTTCTTCTTCCTCTTCCTTTTTATTTTATTTATTAAAAAAAAAAAAAAAAAAAAATGAAACTAGTGCTGCGTCCCAATTCGCATACTATCCGTCCTAAATAGCATTCGAAAATAGAATTAGTATCTTTTGGTCATTTGATTTTCTACTTAAAAAGCAATAAAGAGAAATGAGAAACGGTTTGATTTTCGATTTTTCGTTTTGTTTAAGAAACGGAAAACGAAAATGTAGCTGGAATTTTCGTACGTTTGTTCATGGGTAAAAATGAGATTATGCTTTAATATTTGTTTTGAATGTGTTGGCGGCATTAAAACGCCCCATTCATCCCTTCTTTACCAACACCAAAAAACCGCAAAGGCGAGCCGAGTTTATTAATGGTCCGTGTATCTTTTGGTCATTTGATTTTTTGTTTAATATTGAAAGCCTTCTTCGTATTCGGCTTCATTTTTGAAAAATATAATAAAAAATAAAAAATCAACAATCAATAAATCTTCACAATCAGGGACAGAAAACGAATAAACAACTAGTCCTCGCTGGCTGGAAAACGAATAAACAACTTGAATATTATTCGACTACTCTACATACCTTAGTGGGCGGGAATGAAACGCCCCTCTCTGCTGATTGGTCAACCAAAATTACAACATAATAGAGTCCTAAAACAAAACATAATAAGAGTCCTACGCTTCTACGGATTCTTAACGTGTTTTTTATTTCTACTATATGTGTATCTCTTTCTCTTCGATTAAAGAATAGGTTGACACAAACCGTACTGAGGCACTGCCTTTTGGTCCTTCGGCAGCAACACCTGCCTTAATAAATAATACTACCAACCAATCTACTTCCAAAGAAAGCTGCGTGATGCACTGCAGCGCGGGAGAATGTAGCCATGTAGGGTGCTCTCTTAAGTCAGCCTATTGTAGCGAAGCGCAGACCGCTATCAATTTATGTGAACATAGTCATAACTTTTGTTTTAGAAAATATGCTGCATTTTTGACTATAGAGGAACTTAAATAAAATGACAGATATGAAAAGAAATTAGCACATCTATTATTTTTTCTATTTTGAGTTTTATTCATAGAGCACTATTTACAAATTTAGGAAATCATATGCTGTTATACCACTGGCATGGGACTATTTGTTCGTCAGAGCGCTTGTTTCAGTGATTGAATTTAGTGAAATGTGAATTTAACGTCATGAATTGAAGGAAAACTCATTTGAGTTACAAGAACATATCCCAACCCTGAAATAACACTTCGAACAATAAACCAGAGATCAGTGTCAGAAATTAACTTTCCCATAAGAGGCACCTGATTTTAAGTTTTTGTTTTGTTTTTTACCGTTTTTTTTTATTTTTTTTTTATGATCTTTAATGTTAAATTCTTACTTCAAAAAATAGATAATATTACAATAGGCTGTTACCAATTAAATCGGTATTCAGAGATATAAATCGTGCGTCTGAAGATGCTTTTATAGATGTATTTACATTTTAATGGTGATCAGACAGCTGTACGTGCATTTACATAGCAATTACAAATGTATAATGAAATAAGATTAATGTTTTATACAACATTTTCAATACAAAAATATGAACAAAATGAAATTATTTGAAATGAAATGAAATGAAATGAAATGAAATGAAAATGAAACTTGAATTATGAAAGTAATATCACCACTAGGTGGCGGTATTTCATTGGGTTAATAAAGAAGTCTTTTATTCAGTCTATTTGTTCAAAATGCTTCATTCATTAATTCAGAAATAAAATCAAGTGGCTGTCTATAATAAATGGTCAGGGAATTGTTGTCTATAATAATGGGTCTTTCAAAGACTGATTCAAGGAACGATACACCACTCTATGCACCTACTGTGAGTCACACAACGGTTCTGTGACGTGGGTTTAGTTGGCAGAGAAATAGAGATAAGAGATAACAATTTTCTATGCTATCAGTTAGCTGGTCAATACCCAATATTAATTAAATAAACTCAGCTTATTGTCTAAAACTACCTATGTTCACATAAATGAATAGTGGTCTGCACTTGTCTAATAGCCTACATTCTCCCCGCACTGCAGTGCACAAAGGTGTGCCAAAGATGTATAGGCTAGTAAGTAGTTGTGAATGCAGGTGCGAAGTACATTAATATTTATGAGATAAACTAAATGTTTTACTGTTAGGTTGCAGAATTTATGCCTACACAAAAGAAAGCTCTGTCTAGGCTCTGCCTCTGTACGGTTTGTGTCAAGCCATTCGTTAATCTGGGCTGCGTTTCTCGATAACGATTGATCTTAGACCTCATTTGAAAAATCCACAAATTAATATAGAAAACAATCGATTTTAACAAGTTTTCTTTGGCCAAATTTAGTGATGCTTCTCCCCCACATGCAGAGACTTAATACAAATATTAGACCCTAATATATAATATAGTTAATACCCAAAAACGATTATATACTTATATTAATATATATATATTATAATATATATATATATCTATATATATATATATATATTATTATTTATTTTTTATTTTTTTTAAATAGACATTGCAGAATCCTAGGAAATCTATTATCATTAAATTATACATTGGGATTATTATTTCATAACAACTTTTTCTATATATATACGTAATTTATAGAGAACAACACACATTACACCAAAACACACATTAGGCTACCTTCATAAATGTACTGACATATTTTGCCCTGTTCACTGATAGTGGCATTCGCATAATGCCACATTTAGGCTATACAGGGCTCTAGACTCTTCTTCCCACTGGTCGCTCTTTTGCGACTTTCTCAGTTGGTCTTTGGTCTTTTTTTCAGTTTGTTTCTTTTTTTTTTTTTTTTTTTTTTTTTTTTTTTTTTTTTTTGCTACAACATGGAAATAATCAATGCATGCTGATGGACCTTAAAAGGTAACGAGTGAGAATATAGTTTAACGACATAAAGGTAACGAGTGTTCAACATTCAACCTGTTCTTTTTCATCAGTATTATTTGTGATTTAAATTTTGGGAATTCCTCTTTTGCTGTGTTATAAGCCAGACTTTGGAGGCTTTCACTTCCAATTCGAGATCTTGGTGTCACGTTTTACAAGAAAAGATAATTGTTTTTGCTTTGCTTATATACACTTTTCATTTTTTAAAGAAGAAACCGCATTTTCCGTATTTCATTTCTGGGTTAAAAAATGAAAAATGAATGGACGCAAAAGTACACAGACCATATCCAGTAGCCTATGTATGCTATGCATAGTGTGCAAATTTTCTGTATGCATCAAATACCCGGATTACCTACTATATTTACCAGAATCTGCTAAATATAGCCTAACTCAAGTACACTGAAATCAGTACAGAAGCTGTGCTGGGAATGGCATACTATCATACAACTCCTACTATATTGCAGTATACTGCGTGTATACTGTGAATAGTAAGTGAATGTTCTGTATGCATGGAATGCTCAGCCACTGCATGGGATACTGTTTCCCAGAACACAACGCGCTCCATGTAATGTTTCATCTTCAAACGCGTGATTGAACTGGAGGCGGGGAATAGTAATTATAAAACCCTTTTATACATACATGTTACTGTAAACTACAAACTAACGCTGTGTACCTAAAACAATATGGTAAGTAGGACATAAATTGTACTTTAATCTCTACAGCACGTTTCCGATCAAGTCAAATTATGTCACATTTATCTCTATAGTGCTTAACAGTACAGATTTTTTCAAATATATTGAATAATAAAAATATTGACGTAATATAGTATATAAATAACGCAATAATTTATTGGCAGAGACTATTTACATTAACTCCACCCAACAATGCCTGGCTGCGATAAACAACACTGCAAAAGATGCCCATTTAGCCTGTCTCTAATACGCGTGATGGTTGATTTTGACACGAGCGACCCGAGTTCGAGGCCGCCCTTTAACAAACTTGTTCTAGGCTACTCCTTTTCCCATCACATATCAGATCAGAAGGGCATTTATTTTCAATAAAAATAAAGGAAATATTTGAAAACTGGAAATATAACCTCATTAATAATACAGATTTATTAGGTGGATAGCAGTATAAGTGTAGGGAGGTTTCTGTCCCAATAAAGTTGCATTCATTTAAAAATATTTTTAAGAATGCTAATTTAAACACACTATGTTATTGCATACTGTTTTATAATGTAATACAGTAATGAAATATAAATACCTACCACCTAACTTCTATTTACACTATTATTATTAGTTCTGTTCAGTATGTGAAGTCCATTAATTCTGAAATGAGTTCAACTGGGCAATATAGCATTGATTACTAGTATGAATCCTTAATTAACAAGCCTTTGTAAAAAGAATGGTTAGTACATTTATTTGTGAGGTAACAACCTCAACAGCTGTGCTGGCTGCTGAACTGAAAATTGTCATGTGACAACACTTTTGCATGCTACTCTGAAAATATTTATGCTTATTGTTCTAATACTGTTTTGCACTCCATTCTTTAAAAAAGTAGGCAGTATACAATGTGTAACTGGGCAGTAAGCAGTATGCGGTAAAAGATGCCAAAGATTCCCGGATGGTCGACTACTTCCAGTTAGAATTCAAAAAGATGCCAAAGATTCCCGGATGGTCGACTACTTCCAGTTAGAATTCAAAGTACAGATCGATGCACACTCTGCGTCCCAATTGGCCTGCTTATACTATGTACTAAAAGTATGTATTATTTTTTGTTATGGAAAAGTACATACTTTTAAGTGTGTAGCAAAAGAGTTTGCACAGTCTGGGACATACTACAAAGAGTCATTTAACGGAAGAGAAAGTTGTTGCTTAGTTACGCACAATGTAAACAAAGCATTTGACACTTCATTCTTTCCTATTTATCCAATATAAATTTCTCTTCGCATTTTATATATATATATTGTGACGAGTCAGCTGCCTCCTCCCTGATTATCATCGGCACCCCGTCCTAAATCGCCGCCCTTCACCAGGCTCCCGACAGGAGTGGGTGTGTGAGAGAGGAGGGGCGCCCCCTCACGCCCCAGACCGGAGAGGGGAGCGCATGCGACCGCCGGACTCCACCCCTTACCTGGACTCTTCCTCCATGAACACTGCCCGACCCACACGAACCCCGCAGCACAACGAGGACACCAGATTCCCTGTTTGTTTTGGACATTCTTCCCCTTTTGGACACTTTATTCCCTCTTTTGGTTTATTTTCTGTTAATAAAAGCCTCTCAGAGGCCTGACGCCACGCCCACTGTGTCTGTCGTTTGCGCCTCCCGTCACTATACAGGTCCTTCTCAAAAAATTAGCATATTGTGAAAAAGTTCATTATTTTCCATAATGTAATGATAAAAATTAAACTTTCATATATTTTAGATTCATTGCACACCAACTGAAATATTTCAGGTCTTTTATTGTTTTAATACTGATGATTTTGGCATACAGCTCATGAAAACCCAAAATTCCTATCTCAAAAAATTTATCGACCAATAAAAGAAAAGTCTTTTTAATACAAAATAAGTCAACCTTCAAATAATTATGTTCAGTTATGCACTCAATACTTGGTCGGGAATCCTTTTGCAGAAATGACTGCTTCAATGCGGCGTGGCATGGAGCCAATCAGCCTGTGGCACTGCTGAGGTGTTATGGAAGCCCAGGATGCTTCGATAACGGCCTTTAAGCTCATCCAGAGTGTTGGGTCTTGTGTCTCTCACTTTCTCTTCACAAATATCCCACAGATTCTCTATGGGGTTTCAGGTCAGGAGAGTTGGCAGGCCAATTGAGCACAGTAATACCATGGTCAGTAAACCATTTACCAGTGGTTTTGGGCACTGTAAGCAGGTGCCAGGTCGTGCTGAAAAACGAAATCTTCATCTCCCATAAACTTTTCAGCAGATGGAAGCATGAAGTGCTCCAAAATCTTCTGATAGCTAGCTGCATTGACCCTGCCCTTGATAAAACACCACAGTGGACCAACACCAGCAGCTGACATGGCACCCCAGACCATCACTGACTGTGGGTACTTGACACTGGACTTCAGGCATTTTGGCATTTCCTTTCCCCCCAGTCTTCCTCCAGACTCTGGCACCTTGATTTCCGAATGACATGCAAAATTTGCTTTCATCCGAAAAAAGTACTTTGGACCACTGAGTAACAGTCCTTTGCTGCTTCTCTGTAGCCCAGGTCAGGCGCTTCTGCCGCTGTTTCTGGTTCAAAAGCACACACCTGTGCATGGTGGCTCTGGATGGTTTCTACTCCAGACTCAGTCCACTGCTTCCGCAGTGTCCCCCCAAAGGTCTGAAATCGGTCCTTCTCCCACAATCTTCCTCAGGGTCCGGTCCCGGTCATCTCTTCTCGTTGTGCAGTGTTTTTTTTTGCCACACTTTTTTCCTTCCCACAGACTTCCCACTGAGGTGCCTTGATACAGCACCTGGGAACAGCCTATTCGTTCAGAAATTTCTTTCTTTCTTTCTGTGTCTTACCCTCTCGCTTGAGGGTGTCAATGATGGCCTTCTAGACAGCAGTCAGGTCAGCAGTCTTACCCATGATTGCGGTTTTGAGTAATGAACCAGGCTGAGTTTTTTAAAAGCCTCAGGAATCTTTTGCAGGTGTTTAGAGTTAATTAGTTGATTCAGATGATTAGGTTAATAGCTCGTTTAGAGAACCTTTTCATGATATGCTAATTTTTTGAGATAGGAATTTTGGGTTTTCATGAGCTGTATGCCAAAATCATCAGTATTAAAACAATAAAAGACCTGAAATATTTCAGTTGGTGTGCAATGAATCTAAAATATATGAAAGTTTAATTTTTATCATTACATTATGGAAAATATTGAACTTTTATGACAATATGCTAATTTTTTGAGAAGGACCTGTATATATGTGTATATTTAGCTTACACTGCTCTAAAATTTAACCTACCAACTCCAAAATATAAACACCACCAACTTAAAAAACCAAGAAAAAACTCACCGTAGATCTATCAGATGCAGGTCTTTCGTGAGGAGACTGGTGCTGATGTTCATGTGCAATCATGTGTGTAACAATGAAAGATAAACTTATAAAATAAGTTTAAATATGTTAAGTAAAGAGAAAGGACACACACTCACACGCATATGTGTGTGTAGGTTTAGGCATAAATCTAGGACAGTAATACAGAAATATAAGTATTATGCATAAAGACAGGACACTTGACACAGTACTAGAGTAATTTTATTTACTGTTTTGTAGACTGACATCATCACACCATACTGTCAGCTGAATGCAACAGTTCCCATCCTTAAGCTGTTTCTGGACAGAGAATCTGACCTCCGTCCCTATCTCCATCTGACAAGACAATCCATAGTCAACCTCAGAGCTGCACTACCTAATGAAAAAAAACATCGATGTTCAAAAGATACCTAACTTGCTATCCCACTCTACATCCTTACCCGATTCTTCATCCTATGTGGTGGCTTCTGCCGACGCTGTGAGGAATCATTCTCAAAGCCATATCTTCATTACTCCAAAAAAAAATAGACTTCCAATCCAATAGAGACAAAACAGCCAGATCTTTTTCTGAAAATTTTTTTTTTCCTTTAAGGCAGTGGTCCTCCTTGGAGAGCTACCATCCTACAGATTTCAGCTTCAACCCCAATCAAATAAACCTGAACCAGCTAATCAAGGTGTTCAGGGCTACTTGATAATTATAGACAGGTGTTGGAGCAGGGCTGGAACTGAAGTCAGCACAACGGCAGCTCTCCAGGATCGTGGTTGGAGATCCCTGCTTTAAGGTGTGTTACATACATTTCGTACATCCTGTCATTGTTTACCTTTTTTTTTTTTGGCTATTCCTCCAATCTATTTCCTGCAAGCAGACAGGAGCTCCCAGTATATATTACATTAAAGGAAGAGGCTCCATCATATATTTTCTGTCTCATGTCAAAACAGGATGTGCAGCTTTACCATAAACCGTATGTCTGCAATTCTCATCTTCACCCTATGTAAGCACATTCTATTCTCATGCAGGTTTCTGTGCACACAGGCAAATACATGATTATAATAGTAAAATACCTTGATACATAAATGGTTATATTCACAATGCTTATACTTGAACAATTCATATTTTGACCAATAAAAATCTTCTACATATTCCCCTCGAGACTTACTCAAGTCTCACCTTTACTTGTTTTTACCCAGAGTGCAGTTTTTCACAATTCAGTCTGATCAGTTATCACTGCCTAGTGCAGGGATCTCCAACCCTGCTCCTGGAGAGCTACCGTCCTGCAGACTTCAGTTCCAACCCTGCCCCAGCACACCTGACTGTAATTATCAAGTAGCCCTGAACACCTTGATTAGCTGTTTCAGGTGTGTTTGATTGGGGTTGGAGCTGAAATCTGTAGGACAGTAGCTCTCCAGGAGCAGGGTTGGAGACCACTGACCTAGTGACTCAATTAAGTCACATAGTTTTTTATCACCAATGACTAGATTATGTAACGGCATTCTAGTGGAGTACCAGGACCAAACTTCTGCCCCCACATTTGACTAGGATGGCGTAATAGATCCTGGTCTCCCTAATCCCTCATTTAAAATAAAATAATGTTATATGCATGAGCGTGCAATTGGTTCAGTGCTTGATGTTGTTATCACAGTTATGTAGTATACAACAGAAATACAAATTCAAAAGATAAAACATGTACTATCACAAAAATAGCATAGTTGATCTTCAGTCCAGATCCTTTGTGCATTGTTAGGCTAGCATGTATAGTTCATCTTTATATCTCTTCTTCGTCCTCAGTTGAGGTACTATAGTCTCCATCATTTGTCAATGTTTTTGACTCCCAGTTGGATGTATAAGCCCAGTCCTGGTAATGTTCATTTTGGTTACTCTTCAAAAATCGATTTCTCATCATCTTGACATCTTAGAATTTCCATTTGCTTAGCTGTGGCTTTGATAATTATTGACCTCAGTACGGGAAACACAGCAAAACAGTAATCCTCCTATTAATACTGCGACTCCTAAAATCATTCCTAATTTAGCTAACCATGCTCATCATACTTCTAACTGTAAATCAAACCAATCTTACATTTGATTATATTTTCCAGCATTTGCTTTATCTTCCATTTCTTAGGTTTTTCAATTTAATCATTACTTCACTAAATGCTCCTTCTGGAGCAGCATTATTTGGAATATAAATACAACATTGTTCCCAAAACATAACACATACTCCTTTTTCAGCTAACAAATAATATAAAGCTATTCTATTTGCTATGTCATTCTGCTTGTTGCATCCAATTGCTCTCCTAGAAGTGTTAACGCCTCATCAGTGTAATTAATAAATCTTTGTTGATTGTACTTTATGTAATTAATCCATTCTGTAATTTTATAATTTTCTTTTTGTAATCCAAATTAATATTTATTCAAATGTTAATTTAACTTTATCTCTTGTATTAAATTCGTTAGGTATGCCTTTAGGTTGACCAATTGAATTTGTATAATCTGCAGGGTCTTTTTCATCTGCTTTTTTTGGTTCTAGTTTTTCTTAATTTGTTGTTTCCTCTTCTAGAGAGATAAAAGACTAATTTTATGTGTCAGCATAACCCTAGTACATAATCCTGACCAATCTTCTGTTAATGTTGGCAAGAGGCCATATTTTAATCCACATATCCACCATATCTTTGCCAGTGCAATATTGATTTCATCAACTATAGGTGGTGGGCCTGCCTTCATCACTAAATAGTCATCTTTACATTGTGGAATTTTCCATATTTTGCTGCATTTCCCTTCAAATCTTCCTACATCAATATTTTACCTTTCTTATAAATTTTTTTGATCTGCCATTACTTGTATTTTTCCTTGTGGTTTTTGTATATTTTGCATACTATTGGCCATTTACAGGTATGCATGTATGCACTGTAATTCAGTTGCTTCTCTGTAGTTTGCTGTAGCTTGGAGAAACTGGCACCAGTATGGGCATAATGCTGGATAGATACCGACATTTCTTAAACCAGGGATTTTCAAACTGTGGGTTGCAGAGTGGAATGAGGTGGGTTGCTCAAAGTCACTTGGCTGTAGTTAAATTTGCATTTCAATGACACGCACACACACATACTCACACATAGTTCAGTTTAGGGCTGCACGGTATACCAACATTAATTATGAACTGCGATATTGCTTAGTGCGATATTTGAATTGCAAAGCCATGATTTAACACACCTTGCGTGTTTTGAATTGCGGCCATGCACTAACAACAGTGAGGGTCTCAGAGCAATGCTTGATTATTAAGAGGCATAGTCATAGATTATTAATGAGTAGAAACTTACTCAGTCCATTCAACTCAATTCAGCATGATAAGACACTAGAAGACAAAAGAAAAAACAAAAAAAAAAATCCATTTAAGTTAATTTCATTCATTTCTATCATCTGTTTGAACTTGGTGCATCTTTCTGAGAGATATAAAGAGTTAGTTGTTTTTGTTCCTTCATATGCATTTGAAATGGTCTGTACAAAGCATTTCACTAGTGCAGGTCACAAATGTGGGGTTAATTGTAACATTACATGATTTAAACATTTCCAGGCACTAGCATAAAAAAAAAAAAAATCCTTTTATTTCTTTGTCATATAATCACTAGGCCTAGAGAAAAACTGTGCCAAAGTTCCAAAATCTTTTGAAGATATCTCTGAACATTTATTTAATCATTGCAAAAGTAAACTTCTGGATAAAATTATTTCGTCGTCTTGGTTTGTTTAGGCCTATTTAAAATGAGACACATCTGTTTATTATTTGTACAATTATTTCGTAATTATTTTAATCTCCAGATAGTTAGATAGTTCTGCTTAGCTTCTTATGCGTTGCTCAATAAAAAAGTGTTGGTTTGTGCTCCACTCTCCACTACACACACGGATGGATCATAAGAGCATTTTCTGTGCTGAACCCAGCGATGAGTTAAACAACACTCGCAGCACAGATTACAGTTCTCCGGAGTGATCTCAAGTTTTTATGGACATATTTTATATACACATCTGTAAATAAAGAAATTAAAACTAAATAATATTAGTGAAAATTTAAAGCTGTACTATAAAATAAAATGGTTATTTTTCTTAAATACTAAATTTCTGCCATATTAAACTTTTAATTAAGATTAAGTTTACCTTAATGTCAATTGTTTTTTGATCTCTCATATTTTTTGGTGGGTCTTGAAATAGATTATACTGTACTTGTTAAGGTGGGTTGTGAAATGGAAAAGTTTAAGAACCCATCTTAAACCATTCATCATGAAATATTGTACTACTTGAACTGTGTATGAGTATTGGTAGAATATATAAGACTGGTCTTGCTACAAAGCAAACTATGCAGTTTTCCAAATTTTATTTTTTCTGCTGTGTAATTTACCTATTTATAACAATTATTTTCTTCTACCTTTTCCCATAAATCATTTGAATTGCTAATTGTCTTATAACTGATATTATGGTTATCATTTACAATCTGTTTGTCTAGATACTTTTTCCTCATCTAGATTTTGTCATTTTTGGATTAAGTCAAAGCCACTGCTAGATTCAACTAAGGGAGTGAAAGTCAATTCCAGGGAAGTCTGGGTGCTGTTGGCTATGGCTTGAGCTTGTGGAATTCGATGCATCAGGCATGTGATGATCATCAGATATCTTTTCATTTTTCTGCTTCTCTGAAAGAAGAATGTGAGCTCCTTGCTTATCTCTTTTTTAGTTATCAGTTTTTGCACTTCCTCTTGTCACTGGTCTTTTCTCGTCACTTTCTCTCTTATTGTTCACGTTTCCTTCTCTTTCTACTTCCTGTTTTCCATTTGTTGGCCCACATCTTCTCCAAAGTATTTTGAACATTTCATTAGCTGTCCCATCAATCCTTCCATCTTCACCAGGGTGACTCTTTGCGAGTCGTTGCAATGGTCTTTCCCTGGTTGGCAAGGGAGGGTCGTTACTAGCACGCCCTTAGTCCCTCACTTCATGATGTGTGGGGTTGTTGAGGCTGGTTGGTGTATTTTAAGGTGAGAGATGTGAACACAGGTATCACTCTCTAACCGGTTTGCTGATTAATGCAAGGCTCTCCATTGAGATCATGCACTCACTGGTTCTCATTGGTGGAGCAAACCATTCCCTGGCATTGATAGCACTGCTGTCACCTGTAAATGGAAACCTTTAGAGTTTTTTGTTAGTGATTTCATGCATGCTCATTTACTCATCTGGCTAGTTGTCCTTCTTGTTGTGACCTGTGGAAATTCCATGTGGGTTGAGGGCTGTCCTGGCCCCTTTTTTGAGCTTTGGCAAATCCATTGCTGTCAATACAATGAGTAAAGGGCTAATATCCATTTTATATATAATATAATAAAAAAATTGGTTTTACTCAGTTGTCTGCATCCTTACTATTTTTCAATTCATTTTAAATTTATTCTCCACAATTTACTAATTCAGTTAACTGAGTTCCACTATATCACTGGATAATTTCCTAGGCTTATCTTGCTCAGTAGCAAAGGCCCCTTTGACCTGGAAAACACTCAACCCACTTTATGTTAACAGTCAGGAAAGATATTTTATCCTTTTGACACAGAAACAGCTCCATCATGATATGCCTGAAAATGAAGTTATATGTGGGGTGGACAGAGCAACCTTGCTTTGTACTGACCACCAATGTTATACGCTGAGCAAGTGTAGCACTGCTTTTCTTTCTGCCACGACAATGACCTAGACACTGACCAGGAAACAAAACCAAATTCAATACATTACCATTAATAAACCGCCCATAATTTGCACCCACGGCCCACATAATAAAATTTGTATACAGCTGTTTTGGCAAAATAATTGATTTGCATCAGTGTCTCATCAGACACCCTCTTTCACTCCATTCAACACCATCATTCATACTTTTTCACACACACACCCTTTTGGCCAAAACCCTTTTTTTTTTTTTTTTTTTTTTTTTTTCTTGAGATTTCAGCTGATTGTGAACTACATGATTTTAGCTGTTGAATGGCATGGATTCTGAGTAGGATAACATGAACTTTTCGTTAGGCTCTACTGAGCGTAGACCTGATAGCATTCCACATAGTTTCTAGACTGTCATGCACCTGGGCAGTCAGTCACCATAAAGTTTAGTTTAACACGTCTGTAGATTTTCCACAAAAAAATAAAATATAAAAATTTTTATAATATAATACCCATACACATTGCACTTGAGAGCCAATTGTAATTTCTCAAATGTCACCTGTTTGTTTAAATAAATACTTTTTTATTATTGCTAACTTTGAGAAGAGGATTGGAGGATCTCTGCATAATCTAGGATCCATGGCAATCAGCATTTCCATCTTGTTATCCCTATAGTGATAACAGCATATGTGATTTCATGATGTTTGATCTTTGGAGTAATTTTTTTTTTTCTTAGTATTTTACTCAATCTAGCCCTAGAAAATTACCATTAACCAAAATTGAGTGACCAATATTTTTTATTTTATCAGTCATATATATATATATATTATTATTTTTTTTCTATTAGGCATCTTGTACCCTTTTTTTTTTTTTTTTTTTTTTTTTTTTTTTTTTTTTTTCCTCCAAAGAGTTCCGCATTGTTGTCAATAATTCAGTTGTGCATTTTCCCCCTAGTTGGTTAAATGAAATTACCCTTACTGTGCAAAATCCAGCCCCATTTTTATCTGATTGGTGAGTCAAGCACTCACTTCTATCTGTCGAAAATGCCTTTTTATTTAAGACATAAGGCTGGACTGGTGCGCTACCTATTGAAAAGCAGAATAAGAATGTTAGTTAAAACACAGAATTCAAAGAACTGCTGTGAGACCAGTGAATAATTAAGATTTATATAGTTAATAAAATAATTAACAAAATTTGAAGCAGTCTTTAGTGATCATTAAATATGCAGCACCTGTGCATGCAATGGGAAGGGATGGAAATCTTTCTGGTTAGATCCTCAGCCTAGGCTGTTGTACTGGGTCATCAGTCTGTAATGGCACTCAAAGGCATGATGTTGTGGTGTATGGTCTCCATTGTTTCTCTGCCTCTCCTCAGTCTGGCTTTTGATTGCTCCTGCCAGAGTTTTGGATTGCAGGACGTTCTTTTCATCTTCAGGAAAAGCCTCAAGTGAAAGATTCACCTTTTCCTGCAGTAAGCCTTTCTTCATGCTGAAGTGTGCTCTCCTCTTTCAGGAAGGGAGGGGAACATCCATCAGCCTCTCCCTCTTCTCTCTACAGCTGTGTTTTGCCTGTTTGTCACTGTGTTAGACAGACTCCAGTTCATTGCTTCCCTTTGTCAAGGCACTGTTCCATAAGCCATCTGAAATTTTAACACTAAAACTAAATTCATCAAACAAAACCAACCTAACTAACCTCACAAAAAATTGTCTCAGAAAAAACATCACATAAAATTCACACTTCAACAACCATCTTCTACGATTTTATTAATAAGACGACCAATCTCATCTGGTTAAAAACAGCAGTTCCCTTATTCTGTTTTAGTAAAGCAAGTTCTTCGTTGCAGAAAAAAATAGCAAGCAGTTTTTTTCTTTGGCAAAATGCAGAAAGTAGCAGTAATCTACCTTTATTATATACTGCAATTAAACAAAAGAAGATTTTACAACAGCATGACATGCGTATAGTAAACTAAAAGACTTTTTTGTTGTAAGATATCTGGTAATGGTGAATTTTTATTTTTTTCCCAACCACATAAAAGAATTCCTATTATCTGATATTTAAATATGTAAGCAACAAGTCCCATTCCTATTGTAAAATGCCTATGGCTTTTTGAATCAAAATTCCTATTAACTTGTCACCCAATCTTGCCTCTCATTCAACATTGCATACACAAGTTATTTTTTTAGTTAAACTCAAGCCCAAATCTCTTAAAACTCTGTATTGGATTAACTTACTGTGTCCCAGGGATAACAAGATACACATTTTAGAAGTCTTCAGTTATTTGATAGAAAGTTTTAAGCACATGCAATCTTTTTATTCATCTCTTAACACAAGTCATTAAATAATAAATGTATATCTTATTTAAGTAATCTATTCTTATTTCAATAATCTGCAAAGTGTATATATTTTGGCACAATTTTTTGTTTCTTCTATAACAAAGTGTATTGCTTATAGGGCTCATACACTCATTCTTCGTCCTTTTTTTAGATAGGGCTCATACACTGATTCACTCTTCTCCAGTGTAACACCAGCCACACCCGTCTCCGCGACCTAATCACACTCAAGTGACGACAAATGTGAGCACCTCTTGCTCCACCAAATATAGGGTTTATTTTCTCATACAACCACAGTCATTCACACAGACACTTACATTAAAACATACATTAAAACAGACTTAAAAAAATACACTCTTCCTGAGTGACCTAACAGTTCTACTCGCCCTTTCACTGATCGCCTTCCTCAGTGCCGGCCCTGCCTAATAAGCGGCTGCATAGGGCCCCGTGGCCACCAGGGGGCCCCGTGTCAGGCGTTCAGACACCAATCACGGGAGTAAAAAAAACGCGAGATGGATGGTGGAGATGGCAGCAGCATAGCTGAGCTGCAGCGTATTCTGAAGCTGTACTTCCATAGGAATTAGTTAAAAACGTTCGTGGACACCCACTGTAAGTGTCTGACAAATCGTGTAGAATTGCAATGCGCGCTCTCAGCATCCCCGGTCCTCGCGAAATCGAAAGCGAAACTTAAAAAGGATGCGTGCGTGCATTCAAACGCAATTTCATTACCAGCAGTTTGAGAGCGGCTGCTGCTCCCTGATGCAAGCAAATTAGGCTGCATACAATATCTAGGCTGTAATTAGGATGCACACTATAATAGGATGTGTAGTTATAACCATCTCTTAGCTCTGTATCATGCTTGAAGAAAATTTTGGTTTCTGTTTGCGCTTTGATTTGAATATTGAGAGAGTAGCCTACTGTGATTATGGTTGCACTTAATAAGACTAAGAAATAACTGTTCTTTTTTAATGATCAATTTGTGGAAAAAAGTTCAGATAGGAGGTCAAACATTCTAAAAAATCAATGCTTGCAAGTGCAGTTATATAGGGCTGAAGAGACTCATGAAATCATACAAAGAAGTCGGTCAGTTGAGTTTGTTGCAAATTATTTTACAGTGCTCGAGTATGTGTCTGTTATTGCATATAATAATTTCATAGTCAGAAAGCAGAACTGAGATGGCATTTATTGCAAGATTTTAAATATTGTAATGCAGACTATTTTTCCATGCATGTTTTTCATCATTGAAGATTTCCTTAAAATATTGTAAAAATCTTGTCTAGTCTCATTCTTGTGAACCCGGTCTCGTGTCTGGTCTCAGATTTTTGCCTTCACTTTGATGTTATTTAAATCTTTTTCAACATGTTTACACTTATATTTTATTATTTTTGCATTTAATCTGGCCTGTCATGCCAGCCCAGAAAAATTAAGTTCTCTAATGTAATTTTCATAACCAGGTGTTTTTGGCATTAGCATTAATTGTTTTTGGCATTAAGCATTAATCTCACTGCATTTTGATACATTTCTCTTAAAGCAATCTTTAAACTCTTTAATTTTGCAATAAAAAACTCTGTTAGTTGTTTGCACTAAATGGGTGTGTTGACATGGCATTTTCAAACAAGATAAAAAAAAAATTAAATAATTAGTACTGTCATTTAAAATTTCTTTGTTTTACATGGACCCATTAATATAAAAGCTACTTTGTAAGTATAATTATTATTATTATTTTACATTTTTGATCGAAATCTTAAAATTGTCCTATGGTGTGACTGTCTCAAGGATGTTCAATAAATTACAACTTTTATAAATTAAAAAGAAAAGCATACAATTGTTAATACATACCTCAGACATAATTTTACAAGTGTCTATTTTAGTAATTGGCAATCATTTTTTCATCCATTATTTCTTAAAAGCCATATGAACTTGATACATTATGTCATGAAAACTGTGTCCCCGGTGTGAAAAGCATATCCTGATTTTAAACTCCAGAGACAACTTTAATTAGTTGAAGGGCCAGATAGTGTTTTTACAAATAAGTGTTTTTTTACTGCATATTTGTCAACTACCCAAATATATTTTCCCTATCCATATCTTGAAAGATAAAATATTTTGAGTAAAACAAATTGGTTAAAACTTTACAATTAGGTGTCTGTGTAGGATGTAATTGGTGCTGGGATTCGGGTGGTTAGGTGAAAACTGTAGGTATGGGGGAACCCTTTTGAAAAAATCTTGCTCTGCTTAGGGCCCCCAAAACGCTAGGGCCGGCACTGCACTTCCTCAAGACAGTAAAAAAGCAGCACCCTGCAGGAATTTTTGCCTATCCGTTCTGATCTCTCTAAAACTTCCATACACCAAAAGAGCGGCGTATAGCCATAGGACTTTGCACACTTTCCTATATGTTATCTCGCTTAATGTCTATTGATTTCCATCAAGGCCCACTAATCAATAAACACAGATCATTGCATGCAATGTATGATTTTCTCTTGAATCAAAAAGCCCTTTTTCTATTTGTCCTTTAAATTAGGAGGAGCATTTTCGATTGTCCATACCACCACTGGCTGACTCTGACAAAACAACATCAATTATATAAGCAAAAAATTGCCTACCTTATTGTTTAGTGGCCACTATTAATATTGTTCATCAAGCCAGCCCAAAGTGGTCCTCCACCCTCTGCTCCTTTCCAATCCTGTTCGTGATGCCAATTTGTGGTGGATTCTACCGACGCTGTGAGGAATCATTCTCAAAGTCTTGGGGTTTTTGGTGCCAGAAAAATAGACTTTTATATTCTCAGAGAGATAAATCAGTCTAGAGATGATGTTGAAGTCTAGAGAAGTCTGTGGTTGAACAGTGTTTTATACAGGTTTTTTTTTTTTTTTTTTTTTTTTTTTTTTTTATGTTTTTTTTTTTTTTTTTTTCCCTTTAAGGTGTTACATACATTCTGTACATCCTGTCATTGTTTACCTTTTTTTTTTTGGCTATTCCTCCAATCTGTTTCCTGCAAGCAGACAGGAGCTCCCAGTTTATGTTACGTTAAAGGAAGAGGCTCCATCATATATTTTCTGTCTCATGTCAAAACAGAATATGCAGCTTATAATAAGAAGCTTAAGCTTATAAAATAAGAAATCAGGAAGGGGGCCAACAATTTTTCACACCACCATATATATGCAGTGGTGTGAAAAATTGTTGGCCCCCTTCCTGATTTCTTATTTTTCTGCATGTGTCACACTTTAATTTAGTTTTCAGATCATCAAACTAATTTAAATATTAGAAAAAGATAACACAAGTGAACATAACATGCAGTTTTTAAATTGAAGGTTTTTATTAAGGGAAAACAAAATCCAAAACTACATGGCCCTGTATGAAAAAGTGTTTGCCCCCTAAACCTAATAACTGGTTGGGCCACCCTTAGCAGCAACAACTCCAATCAAGCGTTTGCGATAACTTGGTTTCACACTGTTACAGCGCTGTGGAGGAATTTTGGGTCCACTCATCTATGCAGAATTGTTGTAATTCAGCCACATTGGAAGGTTTTCGAGCATGAACCGCCTTTTTAAGGTCATGCCACAGCATCTCAATAGGGATTCAGGTCAGGACTTTGACTTGGCAACTCCAAAGTCTTCATTTATCATTTTTCTTCAGCCATTCAGAGGTGGACTTGCTGGTGTGATTTGGATCATTGTCCTGCTGCAGACCCCCAAGTTCGCTTCAGCTTGAGTGAGGTCACAAACAGATGGCTGGACTACCCACTGTAGGCAGGTCTCCTATTAAGAGATTTCTTGACTGCGAACAGGTGTGGCAGTAATCAGATCTGGGTGTGGCTAGAGAAAATTAAACTCAGGTGTGATAAACCACAGTTTTAACAGAGGACAAACACTTCTTCACACAGGGCCATGTAGTTTTGGATTTTTGTTTTCCCTTAATAATAAAAACCTTCATTTAAAAACTGCATTTTGATGTTTACTTGTGTTATCTTTGACTAATATTTAAACTTGTTTGATCTGGATCTGAAACATTAAAGTGTGACAAACATGCAAAAAAAATATTGTTATTATTTGATAGTATAAATAAAATACATTTAAACACAAAGTAAACACCGCGTAGTTGGTCCCATTACCACCGCGGTGGTAAAAATGTCACTGACCCAACCCTACTGTCCTTGGCCTGCTAAAAAATATTGTGCAACTCCCTCAGGGTGAAGAGGTGGATCAGTCATCAATGCATCCTGTTATTTTAACAGGAAATTATTCCATTCAGTGCTGCCCTCAAGAACAGTGCCATTTACAGCAGGCAGTTGTATCCAGTGGCTCTTCAACATGCCGAAGGCCCTCTCACTCACACATCTGGCACTGGAATGATGCCTCTTGTAGTGGGCCTCAACTGGAGAGGCAGCAGGTTCACGGTAGGGTGTCATGATGGTAAACGGTGATGTCAAGCAGGCGTACCCTCCATCTCCCAAGATGCACCTGTCCTCAGGTGGATACAACTGCCTGCTGGAAATGGCACTGTTCTTGAGGACCTTTGCATCATGGATGGATCCAGGAAAGTCCACGCAAATGTCCAAGAAAATTACCGCTGTGATCACACACAGCTTGGAGCAGCACTGAATGGAATAATTTCCTGTTTAACAAACAGGATGCATTGACGGCTGGGGGCTTTACGCGGATGTGGCAAGCCGTCAATAGCTACGACTGCCATGTGAAAAAGCAGGAGAGCCTGCCAGCCTGGCAAATCCTGCACCAGTCTCCTCCACTCTTCACCCTGAGGGAGTTGCACAATATGTTTTAGCAGGCCACGGACAACCCTGTGCACTTTTGACTTGGGGATAGAAAAGGCTGAGGCAAAACCTGATGGGATGCAGCATGGGCCAGCCAGTAAAGATACCTTGATATCTTTTGATCATCCATGGTCAACTTCATAAGGCAGTGCAGCTCTTATGAGGTTGACTATGGATTGTCTTGTCAGAATGGAGATGGGGACGGAGGTCAGATTCTCTGTCCAAAGGATGGGACAGGTGTGGGAACTGTTGCATTCAGCTGACAGTATGGTGTGATGATGTCAGTCTACAAAGCAGTAAATTAAAATGACTCTAGTACTGTGTCAAATGTCCTGTCTTTATGTATTATACTTATATTTGTTAGGTAAAAAAATGTTAGTCTGAATGCACTGTAAAGTCGCTTTGGATAAAAGCGTCTGCTGCTACATGCATAAATGTAAATGTATTTCTGTATTACTGTCCTAGATTTATGCCCACACACACACTACATTTATATAACACACCACACACACACAACACACACAATACATTTATCATTTATATACATGCAAAGAGTAAATTTATATTGGATAAATAGGAATGAATGAAGTGTCGAATGCTTTGTTTACATTGATTGTGTGTAACTAGGCAAACAACGTTCTCTTCCGTGTAAATGACTCTTGTAGTATGTCCCAGAATGTGCATACTCTTTTGCTACACCACTTAAAAGTATGTAACCTTTTCCATAACAAAAAAATGTACATACTTTTAGGCCATGTCCACACTAATCCGTTTTTCGTTTGAAAAACGCATCTTTTTCTCTCCGTTTTGGCCTTCCGTCCACACTGAGACGGCGATTTTAATCAGCTTTTTAAAAACGCTCTCCAAAGTGGATAAATTTGAAAATGCTGTTTTCGCGTTGTAGTGTGGACTGTGAAAACGGAGACTTTTGAAAACGATGACGCAAGTTTAGTCATGTGACGCATATTACACCAATAGATATCCTTGTTTATACTGGTATTGTGCACGTTATGTGCTATGCACTTTCACACTGTACCACGCAACCGGCACATCAGGAACGTAACTGTCAATTTCGCCACCGCCCCTACCCCCTTTGGGGAAAAATAAACACAGATTCCCATAGACTTCCATACAAATTAGTTAGCGGCAAAAAGCAACGTCCGTTCACATAGACGGCAGGCGTGAATAATTAAAGAAATCCTTAAGACTAACACATGTGAACTGTAATTATATGTCTAACCCTGCCTCCCACAGAGAAGAAAGATACATCCACAAACTTAATTTGGTCAATTTAAAAAACACGTACGTCCCTTCATTCTTCCAGTGTCAAATGGTGTTATACAAACCCCCCCAACCAAGTCTATACCGGGAGATTTACTCGTACCTCAGTCATCGAGTCACCATAAGCCAGTGAATGATTTTACTTCGTATTTGACTGAAAAGTAATAAATCATCTTTGAAATGTATGTATTCTTGTGATGGGGATCGGGGGTTATGTCTTTATATTTAGAGTAGGCCTACTGAGTGCACTTTTCTGTCCATCCATACAACTAGCCTGGCATTAGCTTTTTGCGATTAGCATCATAACGTAACTTCATGATATAATTTCCATAACAGCGATATGGATGATGATGATGAGCAGGTAGCACATGAATTTCAAAATTTTGGGTTTTACAAACATTATTGGTGCACCCAACCACACAACAACTCTTTGGCATGTTGTAAGGTTAGTCCACTTCCTTGATCCCATACTGTATGGTGGTTTGTTTTCCCCCTAAAAGTGGGCGATGCGTGAATCTACATTAATGTAGACATTTCTATGATTGGTGCGCCGGTCGTGCGTATTGCTATAGATGTGTTACTTTGTACACTCTTCATATCACAGTCCTGTAAAGATGAAAGCAAATTTACTCGCAATCGCGAGTTGCGTTATAGATCAGACATACAGTCGAGGCCAAAAATATTGGCCCCCTTGGTAAATATGATCAAAAAAGGCTGTGAATTCATTTGCATTGTTAATTCCTTTTGGTCTTTTATTTTAAAATTCACACAAAAATGTATAATTTTGCATTGGATAAGAATTTAAAACGGAGGGGAAATATCATTATGAAAATTCATGTTTTTCTCAAATACTCGTTTGGTCAACAATTATTGGCCCCCTATAAATTCTTACGAGTAAAATATCTCTGAAGTATATTCCCAATCATTATCACAATTTTGAGCACTCCAGCATGATTATAAACATGAAATCATCCAGCTCTGGCTTCCTGTTTCACAGAAATATAAATAGGAGGGAAAACAAAGCCCAAATTCCCTTAATCATCCTTCACAATGAGAAAAAACAAAGAATATATTTCTGATGTGCAGCAAAAGATAACAGAGCTTCACAAATTGGTGAAGTGGCTTTAAGAAAAGAGCTAGAGTAGTGAAAATTTCCATTTCCACCATCAGGGCAATAATTAAGAATTTCCAACCAACAGAAAATGTTACAACCTGCCTGGAAGAGGACATGTGTCTATATCGTCCTAATGTGCGGTGGAGAAGGAGAGTTTGAGTAGCTAAAGAATCTCCAGGGGTCACAGCTGAAGAATTGCAGAAAATATTTGAGTTCTATGGTTCAGGAAAACCTTTAAAAAAATGTCAAATAACAGAACCCTGCATCAACACATGTGTTTGGGAGGGTTACAAGGAAAACTTCTCCTCCTAGCTCATTCAAAAACAAATTAAAGCATATTCAGTTATCAGACACGGACTGGAACTTAAAATGAGCTTTTTTAGCAGTAAACACTTCAAGATGGGTTCGGTGGAACACAGAGGGAAGGAAAAAAAGTACCTCTCATGTGTTACAATGAAATATACTGCTTATTTTGGATGTTGTGGGCCTATATTTCTGCTGGAGGTCCCGGACATCTTGTTTAGATACATGGCATCATGGGTTCTATCACATACCAACAGATAAAAAATCAGTAAGTGAATGTACTCTGTTAGAAATCTTATAATCGGCCATGTTGGGATGCTTCAACCATACAATGACCCAAACACAAAACCTCAAAAACAACACCGAAATGCGGTCCACTGAGCTCAAAACCAAGCTTCTGCTATCAGCCATTCCAGTCCTCTGACCTGAACCCTAAAAACGGGATAGGAAAATGAGAGGAGTGAACTGAAAGAGGAGAAGCTCCAAACATGGAGCTGGGGAACTAAAGGGTCTGGAGTGATTCTGGATGAAGGCAATGGTCTCTGATCTCTTGTCCAGGTGTTTTCTCTTACCTCATTTGCAGGCATTAGAGGAGGAAATGTAGACCTGTTTAAAACTGGGGACAAATGGGCATACGTCTCACACTGCACGGCTGTGAAACGACCCACCCCAATTCCGATTTTTTTTGCCCCTATGAGACCTGTATCTGATCTTTTCATGACCAGTCTGAACGACACACAGATACCGATCTTTTCAAATGTGACCCAGGCCACTTGGGTTATGTGGTCTTGAATCCGATACGTATCGATCTTTTGAAATGCGACCTCCATCTGAACGGCCAGGCACAATCTCTCCGACACGTACGTTCATTGCTACGATTACAAACGTCATAATTCTGCGTTGAAGTAGGCGGGGGGAACGAGGGAAGAAAGAAGCCACTCACATCAGTTACTCACCACTCCTGGCTGTAATTCACGCAAAAAACTAGTCTCAAATATAATTCACGCAAAAAAACACGATTCATCACATGCTGTAGACAATTTCACATGCCATGACCAACCTAATTCCAAAGACACACAAAAAAAATTCACGTGCGTTGAAGAAAAAAAAATATTCAGCCAAAAAGCAATTCACATGCGCCAAAATAAAAATATATATTCATACACACATTTCACAAATTGAAAAAAACAATTTCGTAGATATACAACTGTGCAACAAAACCTTTGAATGTTTAAAATGTAACGATCGTGGTCTGAATGTACAAATCGTCATCTATAGAAATCCACTCAGGATTTCGTGTGTTGTGTGTTGTTGAGACCTTTCCGGGTCAGAGCTCTCTTCCCAAGTGGTTCTGTCGTACTCTTTAGCCAATCCGATGCGAGCTTTCCATTCAAACAAATCATATCAAAAGCCCCTGATGAGTGCATTCAAGGAGCACGATTCTGCACACACTTTTGCGCCAATATGGATTAATTAGGAACGGAAAAATTAAGCCTTTACATCAGTTAATCCCATAGACAGTTACAGGAAATGGACACAGCGATCCCCCCGAATGGAACTCAATTGGGACAAGTGAAGCCCATTTGTAGCGATTTTTAGAACCTTACGCCGTTTTCTGACCGCGCATGACTCAAAACTAAGCTTGATGACGCGTCAAGAACTGTCTGACAGATGTAAATATTCTAGTAGCTGTGCGTTGCAAAACTTGCCATCGTTAATCTTGCAGAGACGGCGAGCGAGCTTGCGCGGGGAGTCTTTGGCCGTGAGTGGAGGCAGGAGTAAGTATTTCTGATTAAGTATTTTTGTATAGTATTTTAAAATGTAACACCAGCGGCTTCTATGGGCTTCTCTCTTGACGTCTTCCCCGATTGCCTGCGAGCTTCTGAATGCACTCTCCCGGTGGCTTATGATATGATTGGTTGAAATGGTAAGCTCGCATCTGATTGCGCTCTAAAGAGTACGACAGACCCACGTGGTAAAGAGAGCTCTGCCAGGAAAGTCTCAAAACCACAAACACACACAAATCCGAGTGGATTCGTAGTAAATGACGATTTTGTACATTCAGACCACTAGCTAAATGTTAAACATTCAAGGTTTTGATGCCACAGTGGTTATATCTGACGAATTGTGTTTGGCATTTGTGAAATGTATTTTATGAATATATAATTTTATTTTGCGCATGTGAATTGACTTTTTGTGAATAATATATTTTTTTTCAGCACTGTGAATTTTTTTTGGCGTGTCGTGAATTAGGTTTCATGCATGTGAAAATTGTTTACGCATGTGTGAATAGTGTTTTTTGCTGTGAATTATATTTGAGACTTATCTGTCTCCATATGGCTGCGACTACTGCAACCACACGGTTTCTCTGTACCGACGTTGCTAACACTGCGCGCACAAAACGCCATGGCCAAAACTCTTGCTCTCCTCCTTCTTTTTAATTTTCTTCTTAAAGACGAGGAAGATTTATTGTGCTGGGATCGTTGGGAAAAATAACTTTAAATATGCAAAAGAGGCTCCGCTGTTGCCACACTGTTGTTGGACATCCATGTTTAACGTTAGCTACTGTCCGCAAACAACGAGTGAAGTCGTTGGCCGTTGAGTACTGCTTCTGCGCAATGCGGGTCCACTTCTGGCCCCGTCAGTTCTACCGTGACACAGCTGATCACACAAGGTTTTGCATTTAATTGAAAATGTGAAACGGACGGGCCAAAAAATCGAATTTTTCCAAAAATCGGAATTGAGCATAAGACCTGCAGTTGTGAACGTAGCAAAAAGTATTGAAATAAAGGGGGCTTTAATTGGTGTATTAGAGAAAAAACATGTATTTCATAATGATATTTCCCCCCACTTTTAACTTGTCTTATTATCAGTGAAAGGTACATTTGTGTGAATTTTTAAAATAAAAGGACCAAAAACGATTAACAATGCAGATGACTTTTCACCGCCTTTTTTGATATATTTACAAGGGGGCAAATATTTCTGGCCTCGACTGTCAATTCGTGAGTGGGTGCGACCTTCTTTTCGTAAATAAAATATACTAAAAATATTATAAAATTTCCTGGCAGACAAAAATGCAATGAAAACGTTTCATGTCTGGTCCCTGGTTAATCTGCAGTGAGCTTTTTTTTTAGGCTTTACGCTGCGCAGAAGCGAATTAACTTTTTCTGATGTTTCTGTGTGGATGAGAACTTTGGAAAACGCTTTGAAACACTAGTGTGGACGGAGAGGATTTTAAAACGAAACGCCATTTGCAAATGTATCGAATTATGTAGCCGTAGCCTTAGTACCATGCAGGTTCCTTCTCAAAAAACTTAGCTATTGTGAAAGTTACTTTATTTGCCTATGTAATGCTAAAAATTTAAACTGTCATATTTTTAGATTCATTGCCACACCAAATGAACTATTTCAGGTCTTTATTGTTTTTACTACTGATGATTTGGCATACAGCTCATGAAAACCCAAAAAAAAAATTAGCATATCATGAAAAGGTTCTCGTAAAAGCTATTAACCTAATATCTTGAATAAACTCAAATAACTCTAAACACCTGCAAAAAAGATTCCTGAGGGCTCTTAACAAACACCCAGCCTCGGTTCATTACTTCAAAACCGCCCCCACATTCATTGGGTAAGAAATGCCGACTTGACTGCGTCCAGGAGGCCCCCCCATTCATTGACACCCTCAAGCGAGAGGGTCAGCAACAGACAGAAATTTCGACCGAATAGGCTTGTTCCCAGAGTGCTGTTATCAAGGCACCTCCAGTGGGCACGTCTGTGGGAAGGAAAAAGGGTGGCCCCCCAAAAAAGCTGCACAAGAACGAGAGAGGTGACCTGGACAATGAGGAAGATTGTGGCGAGAGGATGCGGCCCAGCCATTGGGGGGGATACATGCGGAGGCCAGTGCGAGTGTGGGAATGGAGCTTTGGAGTAGAAACCTCCAGAGCCGACGTGCACAGGACGTGTGCTTTTGACATGGGGCTACAGAAACCGCCTTCAGAAGAGTCTTACTCGCCACTTTTGAACAGCAGAAGACAGCAGCGGAGAAGCGCTGTGCTCCGTAGTGAGTCCAAGTACTTTTTCGGGATTGATTGGAAAGGAACTGTGTGCATGTCATCGGAACTCAAGGGGCCCCAGACGTATGGAGGAGGACCTGGGAGAGCGGAAATGCCCAAATGCCTTGCACGTCGAGTGTTTCAGTACCCTACGTCAGTGCGGGTCAGGAGGTGCATGTCAGTGTAGGTTGTTGTCCCACCTGTGTTTCTCAAGGCAGGGTCATGCAGCTAGCTGATCAGGCGATTTGGGAGCCACTCATGCTTCCCTCTTGCCCGCCCCAGCTTTCGGGAGTGCAGGTTTCTGTTTGTCAGCACGAGTCTGGCACAACCGCGCTCCACCCAGTGCCTCAAAAACCCCTTGCGCAATGGTGTGACTAGGCCCACATGGTATGTACCTGTGGCTCCATTGGCCTGCCCACCTATCCTGACCGACCCCCATAGAAGAACTTTTGGGATATTGTGAAGAGAGGAAAGTTAAGCGCCGCAAGGACCAACACTCTGGATGAGCTTAAGGACGCTATCGAAGCATCCTGGCCCCTCATAACACCTCAGCAGTGCCAAAGCCTGATGGCCTCCATGGCGCACGCCGCATTGAAGCAGTCATTTCTTGCAAAAGGATTTCCCGACAAGTATTGAGTGCATTAACTGAAACTTAATTATTGGACGGGTTGGCTTTTTTTGTATTACAAAAACACCTTTTCTTTTATTGGTCGGATTGAAATATGCTCCTTTTTTTTGAGATAGGAATTTTGGGTTTTCCATGAGCGGTAATGCAAAACCATCCGTATTAAAACCATAAAAGACCTTAAAAATATTTTCAGGTTGGTGTGCTATGAAATCTAAAAATATGAAGTTTAATTTTTATCATTACCTTATGGAAAACTATGAACTTTATAAATTATGCTAATTTTTTAGAAGGACCGTAGTAATAAGCAGGAGGAATTGGACGAAGCAGAACCTGTTTGAAATAATCTATTCGCTCGGAGCCGGACTTCGCATCACAAATCTTAATTATTGCTTTCACTTAGGTGTTCTCGTGCAACGGTGGAAACTGAAAAATTTATGAGTTTTAATTTGTTCATACAATACCAAGGACCCATCAGTTGCCATATACACTGACTAGTAGTGGTATTATATTAGTAGAACGTAACCCCACGTACCACTGCTGGCCCTACACGCAAAAGACACAGAATGTTCTCACAATGTTAACATACTGGTTCACTTTTGCTTGATCTTATGGAAGAATATATGTTCTAAGAAGCAATTCTCGTAACACAACAGTAACCAAAAACTAAAAATTCATCCAATTAATTACTCAATAAAATGTAATTTTATTTTAAAAAATAATGTTTATGGCAGTATTTTTTATTGTAATAGTTGCTTAAAATTTTAAGTGAATTTTTTTTTTCCTTTTTTTTTTGTTTTTTTTTTTGTGAGGTGTCTGTAAATTTAGTTCTCTTTGTATTTACAATTGTGTAATATATTTTAATTTATTTTATTCTGATAGTCAAAAATAAATTATTTATTAATAACTTTATAGGACTTTAATTATGAAGCGTGAGGGTTAAAATTAATTAAAAAAAAAGGCTTCAAGTTAAGCTAAAATGTTACATTACTCCCTTTTCTACATTCAGGATCTTGTGATTTAGTTGATAAAGATAGTTCATACGATGAGCTCATTTTCACAGTCATCATCACTCCTTATGACTAAGCCTTGAGATGCACTCTTCTCTTCCAGAAGACCATTCAACAGCAGTAATGATTAAGTTGAAATATGGATGCTTGACCATATGTGCAAATATGATGCATATATACAGCCATTTATTAGAAATCCTATTGACTCTTTCTGCACCTCGTCCCATTACACACACACTCTCCTGCTAATCTGTAAGCCAGTTTAGATGATCACTTTGAAACTCTTTTTTTTCTTCTTCTTTTCCAGCATTTTAGTTATTATAAAGGCCATTAGAAAACTCAATGATTAGCACAGTGGCATTAAATATGAAAACTTGTCGGTGTTAGATTTAAAGATCTTCCTAAAATCAATATCTCCCCCATATCAATATACACATTGATTTCATAGATGAGATGAAGATGTGTGGTCCTGTTCGAGTCTGCTGCTCTTGTTCTGCGTGTGAGGCACTGGTAATAATGTCTGTGTGTTGTTTGAATGATGGAAGAGGGGGTTTGCATGGTGGTGATTTGAACATTAAGACACTAGTTTCTCCTAAACTGGGAAACCCACTTCCCTTCTCCATGCTCAGTTCTCTGCACTGACAAAAAATAGGTCATCATTGATAATGACTCTAATACACAGTACATATGCTACATATTTGAAGTGACTTATTATGAGCATAAAACAGTATGTTATTTTCAAACATATATAAGATTAAAGGTAAAGACTATTCAGGCTTTTTTTTAAATGACAACAAACCAGTCTTGCCAATTGAGTCAAGAACCACATATTTCCCCATCCAGTTCCACCTTAGGCTTTTCAATCATAATGCTATCTATAGGCTTAAAGCGAGCTTTTCAGCCACATTTACATCAATGTATTATGTATGAACAAAACAAAAATGTAAAAATAATATTAGAAAATAACAGGTTTACGGCCAACAAATATAAGTAATTTAAAATCAGATTTATTGATTCAAAATCATAAGTAAAAATAATAATAATAATGTTACTTGGAAATGACATAAAAAAGTATTTGCTGACTGAGGAGAATAAAATACTATATATATATATATATATATATATCTATATCAGCTATAGTTTCCAAGGCAACATTTCTCATTTTCTTTTAGTTAACATAAAATAACTAAAACTTAAATAAACATTAAAGGGGTCCTAATATGCTTTTTCACTTTTTCAACTTTAGTTAGTCTATAATGTTGCTGTTTGAGCATAAAAAAATATCTGCAACGTTACAAAGCTCAAAGTCCACTTCAAAAAGGGAGATGTTTGTTTTGAGCTGTTTTGGAATCACTTTTCCCAAAAAACCCACAATAGGAGATGACTTGATGTTTTAAGACTACGCATATTTTCAGAGATTTAAGTAATCACACACATCGTCGAACGGGGCCAGCGAGACTATAGTTCAGAGCTACACCTGAGAAGGCAACAAAGTGTTATCACTATGCACCGGACAGCTAAGCTTTCCCAAGATCAGGCAGGTGAGGTGATTACAATCATCCAGGGATTAAATCACTACTCAAATTGATTTTGATTTTGACACTAATATTTACACTGAAACTTGCAAGCAGGTGGCTATGGTAAGGAATGCGACATTTCCCAAACCAGGCGCGGAGTGATGCCAATCACTGCTTTGGCTGTATTTCAGAAGGCGGGCCTTCATTTGATACCAGGAACTATTCAGAGCCATTCTTACCCAATTTGAGGAGAGAAGTGTTGTGATCATGTAAAATATGTTAAAAAATAATGTGTATTTTCTAGCACAACTTATTATGAATGCCTGTTCTAGTTAACCCCCAAAACAAAATTAAGATTTGCATAGCAAAGAGCATAATAGGACCTTTATTAAAAACTTGATATAGCCATATTTTTAATAATAATATGGGAAGAGATATAGGACACTTAGTCTGCAGTACACGCATAACAGACCCCAACATACCAGTATACTACAACACATGTCAGTAAATGATATGGCTGAAAATCATCCTATGTATCCATTCATCCCTAGCAAACCAGTTCAGATCAAGTGATACAGTAGTATGTAGTGTAAGGACTTTGGCATAGTTTTGTAGCTGATAGTTCAGCCATGGTTAGCTTCGTTGCATGCATGACTGCCATGTTGAATAATGTATGTCTGTTTGCATACATCTTCCTCCTGAGGGGTCAAATAAGTACAGTTTGTTATCTATGCAGGATAGCAAGTAAGATCAGCTGTCACTTTTTTGGCCAGAGACTTCCCTTGTCTGCCCTCCATCCCATCAGTAGGTGTCTGGACTGCATCCCACAAGGCCATTCCAGCAAAATCCTAGAAATGCAAGTCTCAGTGAAGATAGAAAGATTATCTTTTTATAAACAGGCATGTCTTTGAATGCCAGATTTTATTTTCCATTTAAGTTCCTTGTTCAGTAATGAAAAAAAAAAAAAAAAACTCCAAATATAGACATATTGATGTGGTGACTGAACGCAAAGGATTACCTCACAAAGCCAGATTCACTTCCAACTGTTACATCTTCCCAACTGATGGTGAACTTTTGAATTGAGCCCTCAGCATATGCTTCTGGTTTTTATGGCTTTCAGCCGAGTGATAGTGTAAGGATAGCAGAAAAGCAGGGGCTATGATTGGTTGCCCTGCTTTGTCATAATTCGAGAGGGGTGAGACATGTTGTATAAAAGGGTTATTCGCTGGAAGCATGCTTGCACTTTTTGGTTTTCAGGTTTGTGATTTATCATATTCTTTATTGAGTCCTGCTTTTCAAATATTGTCTGAGATGATCCTAAGTTTAATTCTGTGTTTTCTTCCCACTACCACCGCTCTGGATATCTGTAGGGGATGTAATTTTCTTATCTGTCTATCTATCTATCTATTAGAAAAAATGAGTGAAGTAGTACTATTCGCTCCTTGGTATAAGCAAAAGTACGTGCAATCGGCTTGAGTCTAGAAAGTGAAAGTGAAACTAAAAGCGATCATGCAATGCTGGTGTTCCTGACGATTTGTGATACCCTGTCGGATTTTGCAGCCTCCCATTAAAACAGATGGTAGCATAATTCCAATGAGTGAAAGTGCTGCACCTATTAGATTTTAGCTTCCAGCATTATTTTAATAAAGTGTGAAGCTTCATTGTTTTATGCACCTACCCTAACCTAAAGCCTGCCCTACGAGTGTTGGTAGCGCATAACCTGATAGGTAGCATTATTTGTTGATAGAACACTGCATCCAACACTGTAATGTCTATCAGTCATCAGCGATGGGCGATGGCATCGATCTATCGTAAGCTACTATCTATCCTATCCTATCTCTATCTATCTATCTATCCTGTCCTAACTCTATCTATCTATCTATCCTATCTGTCATCATCATCTGTCTGTCTGTTACTTTGGATGAAATGAATAAATGTAAAATAATGCATAAAGAATATATGTAATGCACTTCATGGAGAGACGAGGAGACAGGAAAAGAAAAACTTAAGACTGTAATAAAAAAGAAGGCAGGGAACATAGGAGCTCCAGGAGACGCATGAGATGATTGTACAGAAACCCTAGACACACAGATAAAACACCAGGGAATGAAAGTAATGTGGAATGAATGAGGAAATAAATGAGACACAGCTGAATGAGATAGAACTCAATAAACATGAACAAGAGAAACTAGGTCACATGGAGAAAATGGAACATGTGGGGGAGGAAAACAAACACAATTAGCCCATGGGTGAGGCATTGCTTTCCCATCCTGGAGAGGCTACTCCATGCTAAGCACAGTTCCCACTGGGGAGGGGTAGATGCTCTGGCTGGGGCCTTTAAGGGACAGGCACTGCATGGGAGCAGAATGGCTCTCCAGAGGCTGGTATCCTTTCCCTGGAATCCCATGGCGTGATCAGGAGCAGCCCAGGTAGCTATGGCAGGAGCGGGCTTCTCTGTGCCCTGGCCTGCACTTCCCAGCTTCTGGCTGGTGGCTAAATTCTAGCCATTGGAATAGCTGAGGAGTGAAGCACTGAAATAGGAAATTTACCAATATATGGAGGAATGCAGGGCTATATGGAGAATATGGAAGAGCGTGGGGAGTAAAGAACATAAAGAAATATGGGTATAAAAAAATTTTGAGGTTTCTATGACAGTGGCTTATATGGATGGGAGCAGCTCAGGCTGTGCATCTCTGCCTGGGACCCATGGCGGATTGTATGCTACCTTGAAATGAAAAAACATTTTCACCCTGGAACTTTGATATACCTTTACTTCCCACTAATGCAGAACTCTACACCCATACACATTCTTTTGGTGTATAAGGTGACTACATTTCTTTAGTTTTGGAATTCGTGGTACATTTGCGTGCATATCGCGGCTGTCAAACTGTGCAACACAAAACTGTTCATACCTTTCATTATTTAGTAATGTTTCAAGCATATCACATTTGCATTTAAGCACTATCACATGTGATACAAAAAACAGATTTCTGGAAATAATCTCGCTGGGGAATATGTAGTTTTAAATCATACTTAAAGTGCCAAATCATTAGAAGTCCAATAAGCTACAGTAGAACAACGCAGCCTTTCTCTGTCAGCCCTCTCTCTCCCAGTGCCCCTTCTCAAAGTGATCCCACATGACCCTCACTGGAAGCAACATTCTTAAAGAGACAGCACCTGGCTACAAGTAGGCCCTGGGGAGCAATGGCAGGAAACAGGGGAACTCAGGGGAGCCATGGCCGGGCAGAGAACTCCAGGGGGACCACAAAGGAGTAGGGGAACTCAGGGGGACCAAGTGGTGGAGCAGGGCTGACTCATGTGCCAAGGCAGGAGCAAGTGAGGAACCCCTGGGGGGCCATGGCAGAAGCAGGGGAACTTAGGGGGGCCAAGTGGGCGTGAAGAGGCAGACTTAGGGGGACCCATGGTGAACTGAAGACCCAGGGGGGCCAAGGAAGGAGCAGAAGGAAACTCAGGCCGCGCATGGCGGAGCAGGCTGGCTCCAGGGGGACTAGCATGAGCAGGCTGACTCAAGGAGCCACATGGGTGAGCAGGGAACTCAGGGGGCCAAGTGCCGAGTAGCTGCTGACTCTCAAGGAGCCGCGGTGAACAGGGAACCTAGGGGGCCATGGTGGAGCAGGGAACCTAGGGTCAAGTGGCGCGGCGGTGACTAGGGGAGCCAAGTGCATGAGTGGCAGGCCAGGGGGCCAAGCTGGCTGAATACCTATAGCCCTACCCAAAAATTCCCAGTAGTAAAACTGGGAAAAATTTCTGGGCATCCATTAGTACTTTGACAACTCATATAGTAATGCCTTATATTGCATGACTAAGGTTTAGATCCCTAATATCCCTTATATAAATAAATATAACAACTACAAGAGCTACTATACTTACTTACTACAAGCTAAAAGTAATTTAGGAGTCATTTGAGGGAAATCCCAGTACAGTAGAATGTAGTTCCCTAATCTAAAGTATTGCTAAAATATTTTTGAAATTAAAATAAAATAAAGTATCTTTTGGAGGAAATTTCTACATGAAAAATTCCATTTCCTGTGCTCCTTTCTCACTTAAAAAAATAAAGCAAAAAAATTAAAACTACATTTAATTCACTGTATTATTTGGTGTTTCTTTTTAAAAAAAAAATGTGGAAAAGCTACTAGGAAATTGCTTTTAAAAGTAAATACTACACCCATTTTTTTGTGTGTACTTTAAAAATTTTTTAAATAAATTTTGATACAAAATGTGCTCCTTGTTCCTCTCTTACCAGCCTCACACAGGAGCCAAAAAGCAGGATCAAAGTCATGAGCTTTGGGCCCATGGATTCCTTGTAATGCATGCTGAAGGAAACTAGATAAAACTTTACCTTGAATACAATGTTTTATATATATAAAAAAAAAAAAAAAATTAAAAAGTCTGTCAAATTCATATATTAAATATAAAAGGCTGTTGGAGAAAAATAATTTTTATTTTATTACATTTTGTACTGTAAAACACATCTGAGGATTAACCATTCCCAGTACCTCGCAGTAACCTTGAACTTCACTATTATGCAATTTTGTAAAAATAGATGCCAGTGTGAATGCTTTTTACAAATAACAAGCCTTCCCAGAAATCCTAAAAAGCGTGAGTGGCGGCTTTAGCGGGTCTCTGCTTTGTTTTCCTTCTGTTGTTGGATCATGTGTAATCTCATATCTCACCATATGATCATCCAGCTGTGAGTTCAAAGAAAAGGACAACAAAGGATACCTGCACTCCACAACAAATACATTGTTCCTACCCCTGGAGCCTCTTGCTGGGATGCTCTTCTTCCCTCTGTTTTGATCAAGCACTTCTTTTAAAATTCATAGGAAATGAAAGAGTTCCATATAAAGCAAGACACAAATAATTAGGGCTTTTTTATTATTATTATTATTTATTAATCTCTATTGTAACCAAAGCACAAACCACAGAGCCTCTTTTTGAAGCAAGCAGAGCTGAGAAATTCATCTACACAAGCCTCAGCTGCACTACCATAACACTCATTGTCACTTCCACAGCTTTTCAACCATGTACCTGGTCACTTTCCATGCATGCTAATGAGCTCAGAATGAAAACCAGGGCATTTGCAGTTGCGCTTTAACTGACTGAAAGCTTAGCTGGAAAAAAACAGTGACAATTCCCATTCTGATGTTTGGTTTTTACTGCATGATTTATATAAAGAGCTCTGGTAGCTTATAAAACTCTATTTCTGCATTCCCTACTATTTATCTCCCAAATGTGTACAATCTAGCTTTATTGCTGTGGAGAGTAAGTTATTGGGAAACTGGTAAGCATAATACCTGGGAGAAAAGTCTGTTAGCATTCCCATTCACTTCATGAGCACTCAGTTCCACATCCCGCCATATATTTCTTACCCGAAAACATTTGACAAATAAATATCGGAAAAATAAAAAAAAAGAAAAAATATATAAAAATAAAATATCTATCATATATAATATATATATCTACATTTTACGCTTCGTCATGAAGTTAAGCACTAAATACTTTTTACAAATCAAATTATTGACAGCGTTATTTACAACGTCTGAGTTACCCTTTTCAAAAATCTTTTATTAAATAAATTTATTTAACATTATTATTATTACTATTATTTATTATTATTATTATTATTTTTATTTTTATTATTACTTGTGGTAGGGCACTTTAGAGTGTTAGCAAGGCAGAATGGCAGAATCTTAACTTTTTCCTCCTTGGGTTTGCTGGGTAGATAAATTCATGCAGAGTGAATGAAGTGTGATGAGTTAAGAGGAGTATCTGAGGTAAACTATCATCATATGTCAGGGAAGATACAGTCGGTAGGAGTGCGCGTCCATGCTAGCTTTCAGTGATAGATGGTGAAGGAGTGAGAGGCTGGAGTAACGCCCCATTTTAGGCGGTCTTGTTTGCTTCTAGTTTCTTTTGCTGCTGCTTGTCTCCTCTTTGGATTTTTCTTGCCACTCTCAAACTCTCAGACCTTTAAAAGGACCAATGAAGTATCTGAGGAACTGAGGTAGGCAAAGTGACAATCTTTTTCCTATTCTTTCAGTGGGACAACCTCTATATGTCAGTTTGGGGGTGTAATATGGGCATGTTATTTTTATTTTTTTATGTTTGTAGCCATTTAGGTCATGGGTTTCATTTCTAGGGAATGCATATGCCTCATTAAAATAAAACAATATAACTTTATTGGACTGGAATTGGCTTTGTATTAAAGTGTCTGCCGAGTGTAATAATAGCAAAGCATTTTCATTTGTCTCACATGTTTTTGCAGCCATGGGTTCAATTCTATTGAAATGAACTTTGTTCATACAGTGGTTGTAAATTATTTTAACAATGCCAATGCATGAAAACACAAAGTTGCTGGTAATTATGTGTTAAAACCAAATCTGGAATTCTGAGCAGAGGGGATGGCCAGGTTACACTTTTAGATTTTACAGGAACTTTAGGTGTTCACAAGATCTAGTCCACAATTAAAATGTTTAAAAATATAATTACAATATGATATTTTCATGTTCCCTGTAATAATACGTATACTACATACTATGAAACCTGAGTATCTGAAAATGCACTATATGTTTGGAGTAAGTGCATATATATTAATGGAGTGGGTTTATGAACGAATAAATTAAACGCCTTTGTCCGTGTTTCAGTTCGGATCGCGCTCGTGTAAAGCGCTGAGAAGCAGTGCAAGCCGCCTCCGTGGCTCGTAACGGTTTCAACTAATTTTTTATTTTATTTTTATTATATATATAATATATATATATATATATATATATATATATATATATATATGTTATATTGTCTCGAGTAAGACTGTATGACATTCACATTACATGATTTGACAAATTTTTACATAGAAAAGGGCGACAGCGCACCGCATTAAAAGAAATGATCATTCACGTTTTCATAACAGCTGGCTAAATTCAAAAACGAAACTAAAATTTAATCATCTTTGAGAGCACAAGGGCCCCCTGGTGTTTCAGGGGCTTTACGCAGCTTGCATATTTTTGCATTTTTTTATATTTTGCATATTTTGCGCTTTTTATGTATATAAAACACTATATTCTTGCACTTCTGGTTAGATGCCTAACTGCATTTCATTAGCTCTGTACTTGTACTCTGCATAATGACACCCTGCACATGCAGAACTTCTGAGTGTACAATATAGGGAGGATTGGCTCAGTTTTCAGTACAAGTCTTTCGGTGTGGCACGCATGTGTTCTAAATGAATGCATCGTTTTAAACCCTGCACATGCAGAACTTCTGAGTGTACAGAACATAAATTGAAACATAATTTTGAATATTCAAAACCTCCTAACGGTCCCGTGGGCTACCGTAGGTCATCCACACTTTAGAGGAGTGTTTTGTAGACCGTGGATGGCATGTAGAACTAATCCCCTGCTCATGAGAGTTTTTAGGGGTCTGTTTGGAAGTCATGGTTCTTTCTCTATAAAAAAAAAAAAAAAAGAGAGAGAGAGAGAACATTATTTTATGCCTTTTTAATTCATACTGTCAGAAATTGTGCATACCTTAGAGTAGTAATATGTACTCTTAAGATAGTAATATTATTCGTAATATTATTTTTATTTCTTATTCTGTGGCGGAAACAGACTTGAATAGATTTACTTTTATAGTTTATTAGGTTCAATTGTTTACTGGGAATTTAGTAAGTTGGTGACAAACCTAACTTTGTGTGTGTCTCTTTCTCACTCTTTCTTTGCAGAATTTTGTTTTCCAAAATCTGTATGACTTCAGTTTAAATTTTAAGAAACTTCGTGAAGGGATCCTTTTCCAAAGACTGCCATTGTGTCACCCTGCAAAACAACACACAGAATCAGTGTTTCCTGTAAGAACGTTTTTGTTTTCTTACCCTTCACAAAGTCTGTCACAGTGCCCTCTGCTGGGGCCATGCCCCACCCGCTGAACAATGACACTTCCTTCAGCTCCAAGCAAGAGCTTCTGGTCCTACATGACAGTCCATTGGGACCCAGCCTGGACACACCCAGCCCAGTGGAGTCCCAGGGCTCTGGTCCAAGCAGCCTATCTGGAGATGCCCACACTGTGCTCCACAAGACAGGCAAACTGGGGCTTGACCACACTGAGCCACCCACTGGTGTGAAGTTTGTCCCGACGGACTCAGAGAATCGTTGTGGATGGGGAGCACTAACCCTACAGTGTATCCAGACCTTCAACACCCCACGCTGGTTTCTCTTTTTCCTCTGTGTGGCCTCCTTCCTCCAAGGCATGATCATCAACGGCTTTATCAACACCGTCATCACTTCCATTGAGAGACGTTTTGACCTGCGCAGCTACCAGGTCAATTCTTACATATAATCTTAAGCAAATTTCAACATAAATATCTATTTTTCATGTTTGGTATCAGCCATAATGTATCCCCTCCTAAATGTATTAAAATGAACCATTAGCTTATATGTTCAAAATACATTTAAAAAATATATATATAGATTTGACACACAATTTTATAGTATAGAAAAAATCTAAATAAAAAAAAAAAACCTCCCTACATGGACAAACTCTGCTTAATCTGTCTTAATCAGACCAAATTTGCATATTGTCCAAATAATAATAAAATACTGTTCAAAAGTTCAGTAAGAATTTAAATGTTTTTTTATGCACAACAAAGTTGCATAGTAAATATTGTGAAATGTTATTACAATTTAAAATAACGTTTTAATAACTCTAAATATGCTAAATGTTTTATATTTTATTCTATTTTAAACTGCAATTTATTCCTGTGATGCAAAATTTAAATGGAAATTTTCATTAATCATTCTCATCAACAATCACAACTCATCATCAACAAACATATCTTCAGGAATCATTCTGCTCAATATGCTGATTTGATGCTCAAGAAACATTTCTTATTCTTATCATTGTTTAATATTGCTTATAATTTTTGTGGAAACCATGGTACTTTTTTTTCAAGATCCTTTGATGAATAGAAAGTTCAAAAGAACACCATTTATTTAAAATAGAAAGCTTTTGTAACATTATTAATGTATTTACTGTCATGTTTGATCAATTTAATACATCCTTGATGAGTAAAAATATATATTTCTTAAAAAAGTACTATTTTTTTTATTTTTTATTTTTTTTACTGAAAAACTTGTTTTTTGAATGGTATGTACTTTCAAGTATGAAGTAAGCATATCAATCGATAGAATTTAATTGTAAATTGTAAGCATCACAACCAATCCACCTTGTATATCACAATGGTTTATAGGAAAAATTAGTCCAAAAAGTATGCATGGCCCAAAAAGACACATCAGCCCTAATCTCAAACATTACAGGGCAACGGAGCAAAGGGGAAATTTGTGGACACCCAGCAGGAGGAACACAAGGCTAAGGGGGAGGCCGTGCAGGCGGACTCATTGCGAGCCGCCCTAGACAGTGGGGCGTCCGGTGTGGGCCGGACTTTTCGTGAGCTACTTGGGGGGAACGGGTCAGAAAGCCTCAATGGCTGGCTGGGGGGGGCTCCATCAGGCACGGGGCTCCTCGGGCTTTGCCCGGCCACCCTTGGCACCACACCAACCCTAGCAGGTGAGAGTACCGGAAGCGCATGGGACTGTGCTGGCCAATGCCAAAAACCGATTTACTTGGGTCGGCGGAGGAAGGGGGGCTCTCGGCTTACCGCTACGTCTTTCTGCTGGGACAGGTTGTGCTGCTGGTTTCGGGGTGGCAAGCCGTTGGACACCCTCGGGCGGTCACAGACCGAAGAGGAGACTGTCAAGTCAAACTACGCACCTGTATATATAGGTGAGTGTGATGATGCCATTAAAAAAATGTAAAGAGGTCATGGATTAGGCGGATATTTGCTAATTTTAATTCTTCTGGGCATGCGTTCCCCCCCGATTTTAATTACGCCTTAGAGGACCTGTTGCTAGCATCTAACAGTCACACGTATAGCGAAAGGATCGAGGTTACCGTTTTAATATTGTGTATAAACTTAATGTCTTAGTTAAAATGAATTGATGATAAATTTGTCATGAAATCATAATATCAAGCAAAAGGAATTCACCAGCAGTACAAGACTAAAATCAGAAGTGGGAAAAAACTCCAAAACAGATTGTCACCTAGAGAATTGTTATTATTCTTTTAGACCAAAAGTATAGATAGTGGTAAATTGCAGTTTGAAGGAGAACATGCGTTTGATTATTGAAATTGAGAAAGCATTAAACAGGATCCAAAAATAATGAAAACAAGTGGGGCCTAATACTTGGGGCATCCTGCCGACCCTATGCGCCATTGGATGTGCATACTGTGTCCCAGCAGGGGTTTATATGTGCCAGACTCGCCCCTGTACATGAGTTATCGAAAGCTACGCCATAAGCACAACTAAGAGCTAGAGTCGGAGATTGCTTTTGTGTCGCAATGAAGCCCCCCACTCAGGGATTGATTAATTTACCATCACTAAACCCGGTCATGTTCCCACACACGCACTAGGGGCTTGCACAACCCACACTGTTGGTTTCCCATTTTGTTTTGCCCTTCTGCCCCTTTATCAGTGAAGGCCACGAGTTTCCCTCTCCTCGCCGCCTAAGACTGCAATAAAACATCCTTCCAAGGCTTTCCTCCCCAAACTGTCCAGTTTTCAAAGGCACATGGAGGACCAGCACTAATATTGCCGTGCCCCTCTTCTCATGACATAGTCAATGGAAAAAAAAAATCTCAGTCGTACACAGTGTCTTATGAGCCAAAAACAGGAAACATGAACCTTCAGTGTTGAACGCCGACCAGCTTTGCAGAGGAACTAAGGGGCAGAAGTGGAGACGAATAGAGACTTGATATGCTGTCTTTGCTGGTTTCCTCAGGGATTTATTACAGCTCCTGACATTGTGAGACCTGCCGGTCTGGATACTTGCTGGGTGGATCTTCGTTCTCAACAGGTACAACCAGAAATCCAACCAAAAAGTAGGGGGGGCGAATGAGCAGAAACTTAAACCTTGAGTGTTAGCAAATAAAACCCACACAAATAAGTACAGAAATAAACAAAAAAATGATAAATGAAAAAGTTCGGCCAGATGTATTAATAATTCAGCATACATAAGATTAAAGCATTATATAAGACAGCTGACAGAATTTGCATTTTTAGATGAAATTAGGTCCTGAAAATGGGAGGCTTTAACAAGTGTCAGACTCTTTCTAGTGAGAAACAGTTTGAATGGCACTGATCCTTAGTTAAAGGCCTGATAGCTAGTATTGTATATCAATTTTTGATGTTAGGGGATGCACCAATATTAACAGTCGGGGTGTCAAAAGGGCTGTTAATTTACACACACACCACCACACACACACACACACACAACAAACACACCAACACCAACACACACACACACACCCCACAAACCTGTCATTTTAAAGTTCCACAAGTGGATTTATGCAGAAAAACAGAATGGACCTTTTGTATGTTATGAAAAATGGAGGTATTATCATTCATTCCGTTTGAGATTTGCTAAAAAAAAAAAAAAAATGCTATCTAATTTACTGTCATTGACGCGCTATATGGTCCTGTATTTATCCAAAATATGAATACATAAATAGGGGAGACTATATAGCAGAAATGGCGAGAAATTATTTTGAGGCGTTACATTTAAATTTCGTGGAACAGATTCAAGTCAGACGCCGGTGACCTTCAATTTTGATACAACCTATCATCATCCCTGACGTACTATAAACCCTATAGAAATAACACAAAACTTGACAATTTGCTTCAAAGACAACAACTTTGCACAGTGTCTGTGAGTCATAGCTTGCTATAATGTCGCTTTCTGTCTCTCTTAAGGACCGAGCTGACTCCTGAAAAAACCCAATGTGGGTGGGAGCTTGGGGATGTGGTTTCCTGGCAGGGAGGTGCGGCAGCATCTATGGTTAGCGCTTCTACCCTATACATGGAGTACACACGGCAGCTACCAGGGGCTACCCCACAAGTCCCCAACATTAAAGTTGGTCAAATTGACTCCAGTACAGTACAGTATTGGGGTGAGTAACAGTCGCACTTTCTGTATGTTTGTAGTGCTCCTCAGCGGTAGGTGCCCATGCGGGTCTCAGGAGGGCCCAACCAGCTGAGGAATGGCAGTCAGTCCACTGCATCTGAGCCGCAAGTTTGGCAAAACGTTTATAAAGGCATGCCCAGGTATGGAACACCTGACTGGAAGAGGAAGTGTCTGTTTCCTCTGCTGCTTGGTCAAACATAGTAAAAAAAGCTATACGTTTGTTAGGCTGTATAATGTGCCGATTACGACCATGTTTATAATTAGAACATGGGAAGTGAGCGCGAGGAGTGGGAAGTTGTGCTGTTCTGTGCCAAGGGAGCGAATGCAGAAGGGGGGGTGAGTCCCTAGACCATTTGCAAAGAAGATCCCAGAAAATTAGCACTTTTTACTGACACTTTACTTTTAAAGATCCAACAAACTGCCATGTACAAGTTACTGGGTTGTTTTCAGTTGGCTGCAATGTTTCCACTAGATATCATTAAAACCTCCAGTTGTTTTCTTCTCCTTGGTCCAGTTTTCAAAAGCCATTGAAAGACAATTGCTGCATTTCACCAATGGGTCTTTTGACCGAAATAAAAGAAAAAAAGCACAAATCAATGCTGTCAGTTGATGCTGTTGTATGTTATCCATAAACGGCTATCTATTAAAACATTGAAAGGTGGAATCATCGTTGGCCCACGAGATGTCAACTCTGACATCATGTGCTGTTTTAACTTATAAAATATAATAATAAAAAAGACTAAATGACTAAAATGCTAGATTGAATAATTTAAAATGCATGTTTTACATAATTTTAAAAAGGATTAATGCATGTAAAACAATTAATTTTGGCAAGCTTTTGGTCCAATATGTGAAAAATAAGTACGCTTTAGCATACTTTCAAAAAGAGTACTTAAAACACTTAACTGCATGTGTGTTTGTTAGGAAAAAAATCCATCATCAAGGTGTTTTAACTCCGAACTGCTGGTTCTAACCAAAATACGAGTCCATAATCTTTAATTACTCTTCCTCTAGTGAAAGTCCATCTCCTGTTGTCCTTTCACATTAAAATCCACCCACCTATTTGTTTAGAACTGTTTTGGAGTTGTTTTAATTGTCACTGCGTAGACCTTGATCATGTGGCATATTTGCTCTCCTGATTCAGACAGAAGAAATCATTTTCAGTGGTCGAAAGGCAATCTTATGGATGGGCAGGACTTATTTTTTTTTTTTTATATCAGAAGCAACATTTTTGACGTCAAAAATATCTTATTTGTTTATAACCAAAGCATCAATGTTGTAAACTAAAAATATATTTTTTTAAATATATTATGTAATTTCTAACCAAACTTTTTCAAATCACAAAAAAAGATAATTAAAACATAATGATTTAAAAGCACTTTTAATTTGACATTATTACAAATATGCTTTTTGAGTGAATTTCTTACATTGTAACAATGGGAAATCACGCTCCAGAGTTTGGGGATCAGATCACAATCCAGTCATTTTCTCCGCTGTTCTCTATAGGTCAGCTGCTTGATGCTTTTTGAAGCACCCTACCTTATCTTTCTGTGTCTCTCGCTGGGGCTACGGAGGCCCACACTCATAGCGGGAGTGTCCACGTGTTGGCCCCAAAATTTCTGTGATGTCTCAGGTTCAGTCTGAGTTGCTTCAGACGGCAGACAACCGGTCTCGGTAGGAATCACATGTCAATCAACAACTCAATGCCACACCACTCCCCTCTGCCCAATACTCACCTATTGGTATCTAGGGAAAAGAACTACACTGCGCTTGTTTTTACACTGCATCTTCCCATTCCAGGGTATATGGTGGTACCAGCCGGTGGAGGAGGCCACCTTTTTGGGTGGCTTCATTGTAAAAAAAGCTTGAACCTTCGCTGACTGCGGGACTCATCCGTTTCTGCATGCTCTGTAGAAGCGTGGTCAGTCCATGATGTGGCTATTTCTTCATCTTTTGTGGTACAATGTCCTGAATGTTGTCCATGGCAGGAGTAAAACGCCCCATTACTACAAGCAACTTTACACACACAACCATACAGCGGGCCCCTACCTGCAGACAGCTTATCTATAACAACAAAAGGTGTGAAACCCTTTGAATTCATTACTGTTAGATTCAATCTTTGGAAGTTATACTGTTATTTATCCGTGTCAACAACCCCGGTGGTTGTTTCTATTGCTGTGGCTTGCCTGCAAGTACATGAAGGTACCATGGAGTACATCTATTTGAGAGATTAAAAAGGACAGAGAGTTGAAGCCTTGAAATAATTATTAACAATAGCCACTTTGAATCATTTATGATTCAGTGGTTCACTTTGACGATATGCTGGACCCCGCTTTTCTAAACTTTGCTGCCGTCCTCAGCCGTCGTGCTTAGTCTTCTCAGTGGTGTTGGCACACGTACCCTGCACTACATCAGCTGCCCAACCCCATGCCCCTGCGGGTGTTCCAGCCACCTTTCCCCTATGTTCACCCTTCTAACCAAAATCTAAACTGCAATATATACACATATCAGGCAGGGTCATTAAGTTTATCTATTAGAGACTAAGAGGTGCAAAAATCTACATGGACATTAGTTTGCATATGTAATTGAATTTAAAATAAATGAAAATCAACAAATTCAGCCCCATGGACTAATCTTACCTTGCTAATTTAGCCACATTATTACTGTTTAATGTAAAAAACACCCCTTCTTTGCCCTGTCCACACTTCCCCCAGTACTCCGCTTTCCACCTCACGGGTTCCTCGCTGTCCTATTAAAGTGAAGGGGGAGAAAAAATACAAGAAAACAGATATTAATTAATTGATGTGAATAAACATCTTTGTTTTATGTTCCTTTACCCCTTTCAATACTGAGGGAGTGCTTTCTAAGGCCTGCTTTTTCCATCAGCACAGCTTTTTCAGGATTTATTCAGTTGCAGGTTTACTCACCATACACCATAAAGCGGCTTGAGAGGATAATATATTTGAATACCATACTTGACCATTCATATCATGATATCAGAAATGGTCCCGATTAACTAATCCAACACAAAACATGTTAAGACATTTTTGTCTCTTAGAAGAGACCACACAAACAACGTGTATTAATGCTATTAACTAAATCAATGAATTAAAAATGCACATGAATTTCTTTTCCACGTCCACCTTAGGTATTAATCTTTTTAAAATTAAATTCCCAACGCTACTGACATGTTGCATGCTTGTTTTATTACACACGCTAAGGTTTAAATTAATACCCCCCAGAGCAGGAACCAGGGGGATCTGACTGAAATGTGTTATTGATCGGTTGAGGTCAAATGAAATTTAAAACTTTAATTTTTCTCTACTCCCTATCAGCTTCTCAGATCTGGGCACACCCTGACTTGTAAGCTGCCAAACATTGGCGTCACTGTGTTGAGGCCCCGTTGTTAACCCCTGTGTGGTTGATGGCGGGATGGCGTGACTAGGCACCCGTACTCATCGTGATGGATTTCTCCTCCCTGCCATCGCCGGCATGTACGCTCACATTAACAACCACACCATAAACACCCCCGAGGCAGACGGTACAAGCGTGGCCATGCTCTCCGACACCGCTTAATCACAGTTTGTCACATACACTTCTCTTAACACAACATGATCACAGTCAGTTAAACTCTACGCGTAAACTAGCACACATTCTGTCATCAGTAATTGCATATTAAAGGGCCCGGTCCGACTAAGACTCTGCGACGTTAGACTAATGCTTATTAGATATAGTGCGTCTCTATGAATTGCAAATCACATATGTTCTAGAGCTGTCTGTACCATGCAAGACCATATTGTAAAGTATCAAGAAACCAATAATTAAACAGAAACGCTATTTTAAACTAAGCCCTTATGCATGAAATGTATTTCACGTTATGTATTTGTTGTGATTGCCAAGCAAACAGTTAGTTTTATTCAGAGGGTTCATAATTAAAAAAAATTAAAAATAAAACTATGAATCATCTGTCTTAATCTTGGTTAATGAATTTGGCCCTATTGGTGTGCATGTGTTTATTCATTCATAGGTGTTCTCTGGCTGCAGCTGTGTGGTAGGGAATATATCATGGGGAGAACAAGGTTTTGCTGAAAAAGGGAGGTGTGCGTCGTCCTGCAATCACATGCCAGCCTTCCTCTTCTTCCTCTTCGTCATCATCCTCTTCACTTTCCTCTGCAGTATCCCTGCACTTACTGCCACACTCAGGTATGACCATTATGATTCAAAAGTAAGCAAGTTTTTTTCTTTTGAAAGATTAAAAAAACTGAAAAAAGTATCACGTTTTCCAAAAATAAAAATAAAAATAAATAAATAAATAATAATAATAATAATAAACACAAATGTTTTGTAATAATGATAATAAGAAATGTTTCCTGAGCACCAAATCAGCATATTTGAATTATTTCTTAAGAATCATGTGACCCTGAGACTGCAGTAATGGCTGCTGAAAATTCAGCCTTGTCATCACATGAATAAATTACACATTAAAATATATATAAAAATAGAAAAACAAGTTATTTTAAATGATAATATTTTTATATTTTTGTATGGTTTTCTTGTGGACAAATATCTACTTTTTCACTATATATATATATATATATATATATATATATATATATATATATATATATATATATATATATATAGTGTTTAAGTAGTAAGCTAGTATTCCATTCCAAACATATATAGTAGGATCTCTTGTGGCTTACCTTATAACATAGATGCTTGTGTTTATTGTATATTGTGATTGTCTGTTTTTTCTCCTGCAGGTGTGTTCCTGACAGTCAGAGATCATTTGGACTTGGAATCCAGTGGATCGTAGTAAGGACTCTCGGTGGAATCCCAGGCCCTATAGCATTCGGCTCAGTGATTGACATCTCCTGCCTGCTGTGGGAGGGAACAGTGTGGGGAATACGGCTCCTGTTATCTGTACCACAACTCAGCCATGAGCCAGTACACACTCATCGCAGGCATTATCTACAAGGTAGAGAAAAATGTTCCCAGAAACCATGACTCATTCCACATTTAATATACTTTAGCTTTTATGAAACTCTTGAAACTAACTTTCAAGTTTACCACAGGAGGCCATTTGCAGCACTAAATGGCCTCCGGTGGTACATTGACAAGTCAGTTTCAAGAGTTTCATAAAAGCTAAAGTATAACACATCAAGTGGGGATCAAAAGTCTGAGACTATTTGTGAAAATGCTTCCATTTTTGCTAATTTAATACAAATGTATCTGTTACAAATTATATTATCAGCATAGCGATTAGACTGAAAGTTGATTAAAAAATACATGCATGTCATTACTGTATTTCTTAATATTTGATTTGTTGCCATTTATACATAACAGAGACCTTAAGGAATATTAATTTAAAATTTCATTTTTGGTAATAATGTTTTTTCTTGCATTTTTAAAAATTATAAATCTTAAAATGTATAGTAGTGCCACATGATCCTACAGAAATCAGTCTAATATGCTGATTTATTGCTCAAGAAACATTTCTTGTTATCATCAATGTTATCATCAATGTTGAAAAGTTTATTTTTTTTTTTTTTGTAGAAATCATGATACATATTTTTCAGTATTCACTGATGAATAGTAAGTTCAAAATAACAGTATTTAATTTGAAATAGAAATTTTGTAACATTATAAATGTTGCTACTGACACTTAAATATTTTTAATTCTTGATTCAAATTCAATTTTTAATCCCAGATTTTTAATGTGACCTCACTTGTAATACATAATTCACTTTAAGATAATGTTCACATCAACCATATGATTTTGTTTTGACTTATTTCATTTTTCTCTGTTTTTCTCAGGTTTTGGGCACTATTTTCTTTTTTGCTGGCTGCCGTGCTCTACAAGCCGCCTCCCGAGTCTCCTCAGAGCAGCTGTGAGAGCACAGATGTGGGAGGGGGGGGAGGCCAGAGACTCCTGCCAATCAAAGACCCCGCTGAGATCATCTCCAACCCACACGCCAAATATGACTTCTATCTACAAAAACGACCCTCAAAGTGTGTGTATACGCTCTGTGTTCGAGTGGTGTATAAGGTCAACACCATCACTGCTTCATATGCCCCATCCCGCCCAACTGTACAATCATTCCCATTTGTGATATATTCCCATTGGCGCACATTTGAAATGACACAGACATGATAATGAAGTAGTTGTCAAAAAATTTTAATCAGAGCAGACATATATCAAACAACTCCAAAAGCCACATATCTTAATTTTGGCAATAAATTAATTTCTGTGCATAACTGAGATTTTATACTTGAAATGTAAATTTTTGGCATTTTTGTACTAGAGAAAAGCCATATATGGATATCAGAAACTAGTAGCACTTAATATAAAGTTGCAATGGCAAGGAGTAAGTCTAGTAATGTAACCTGTGAACAGATGTGCAAAACAAGTGGTTTAAGCTTGGTAATAGTGCGAATAGTGGATTTCAAAATACTCCCTCAGTTATACGATAAAACAAAAAAAAACAAAAAAACAGACCCCATTATTTATAAACTGTGCCTTTTTAAAGATATTGCCTCTGTTTGCATTTAGCCAGCACGGTAGCGTCTGAGTATGAGGGAAAGCACCAACGAGATGGTACGAGAAAAAGACAAGAACAAGTGAAGAGTTCAAGTAAACCATTACACCCATAAACCCTAAGGAAGAGTCTCTCCAAATCATGAAAAAACTGCACCTTAAAACTCACTTTCACTGATGGAAATATTTAGTATCTGAACCAAATGATTACATGTCAGTTGAAAACTAACTATATAAGTAGCCATCTAAAACCAAGTTTACATCCTGCAGAATGCAACTTTCAGTTCTAGTCCACATTCTGATCACTCATCTAACAGCAAAGTATTGATTGACTTTTTGATTCTTGTATTTGAATTTTCATTAATTCTGAACTTTTGTTAAAAGTGGTGCATCAAATACTGTTAGCTCAGATGACCTATTTGATCCCCTGAGCAGTGCCAGAGAGGCTTTAAGGTGTGATGTCACACAGAGATAGATGCCCAAGTGAGAGATGAAAAGGAAGCAGGTTTTCAGAGACCTGAAAACTTTTGCAACTGTATAGCCAGGTTGGAGAAAATTACCACCTATCACTGGGATATTCACTGAAAAGCACTTGACTTTGATGGTTAACACAAAATTATGCTTTGCCACTGATTTTTCCAGCTACAGTACATTCAGGAATGGCAAATTGTAAAACATTAAGTAAACAAGGACACTTTCTTCTCGGGATTGCTCATAACATTAAGCATGCAGCAGTGCATTTGGTTTCAGCTGCTTAAATTCAAATATAAACCAAAGCATTACAAATAAACTAACCACATAAACCTACTTTACACTTATATAAGTGACAATCCTAAAAACATCTGACCAATGATATCGTTTGTCGATTTTGGTTTTATTTTTTGGTTTTAGTTATATTAAATTGCATTTGTTAATGTTTATATAATTTTATTAATGTTTTTGTATCAGAAATCTGAGGTCTTATATATTAGTTTATTAGTATTATGATTATTATTAGTTTATTATATAACGTTTTTTCCTTTCCTCTGATGTGATAGGATTACTTGATGGATCTACATGTAACTCTCTAAAGACAAACCCTAAAATGACAACCGGACTCCTGCACTTGAAAATGGAAGATTTGCACAATGAAACGGAACATGTTTCATTACAAAGAGGTAATGATATAATGATTGTTTGTATTTGACTTTGTTGGGCTCTGTTGTATATTTTTGATTCCGATGACTAAAGAAGAAATGTGTCCTTCGTGTCACAAAAACCAGTTTTGTGATGTTGGCTTGTTATTGTCTTTATTAATATTTGTTTTGTGTGTGAATTTTTGTTTTTTTTTTGTTTTTTGTTAACCACTGTTTTCTAATCACTTGTAATATAATGACGTTTTGGAACATGCTTTAAGTATTTTTTTTTTTATGCAGAATGGTTAGATAAAAATTAAAGTAACAATCCCAAATAACAAACAAACAAAAACAAACGGTTCATATTTTATTCCTAACTATGTCTGTCTTAAATGTACCAAGCACACACACTACACACACACACACAACACTGTCTAACAAAGAACATGAGGTCACATTAGTGGCTCTAGAAATCTAGAAGTTGCACAGCTTTATTTCTTTTTCATTTTGTCATAAAATTTCTTTGTTTTTAAAATCCTTTAAAATGCATTTACGTGGAGTTTTAAATTACATGGGAATCCTACATTTTTAATACAGCATCAGACATTTTGGCCCTATTTTTTTAGATATGGTGTATTTTTTAAGCATTTTCTCAATGGTTGTTTAGTCAGTTTGACACAACTTAAATGGAATTACTAGATTTATATTATGTACACATAATGGTCTTATTTCTTTTTTTTTTCATTTAGAGATTAATCACTTATATTTGAGCCAACACTAATTTAGTTCCGATTAAGTAAATTTTAAATATATTAACTACAAGCCATTTTCAATCAGACTTTACATTTTAGGTTTATTTTTTCTTTCCACATTCATTGTCTTAAGCAATATCCAATTAATTATCACAGCTAACTATTCACTGATTGCGTGAAGCAAGTACTAAGACTTGTAATCTCTTATGTTAGCGGTTCAGGGAAAGCAGGCACAGGTCATGAACCAAACTGGTAGCCTAACCACCAGGAAATTCATAAACACAAAAGTAAAAGAAGTCACATACCACATTCCAAAAAAAAATAACGCTCACAAGTCGTATTCCATTTTCAAAAACCTTTATACTCTCGCCCTATCCAGTCAAATGAAAAGCATTTGTCTTAAAGGAGAGTCAGTTAGCTTGTGACTTTGAGAACACTGATTCATGCCTTCAGCGTATTGAGCATAAAGAATAATCAGTTTTTTTGCAAAGTGGTTTAATCAAGTCAAATTAGAACAACAACACAAACCCAAAAAACCAGTTTTTTAAAGGCAACTCTTATTCTTCTTGTGTTGTTTAGTTGGCGCTTGGGCCTTGTACTGTTTTGTTGATGCCAACTAGATGTCCACGTCGCGATACAGTCGTTGTTACTTTGTCCCACGCCCAATCTGAAAAATGACAAGGAGGTCACCTTACACAAGATATTGTAAAATAATAAGAGAGTGTGATAGAGTTTGTTGAACACAGATGACGCAAAGTGTGTGTTATTTTGATTTTAACATCTTATGCTCTGAATTGGATGTGTTCAAAACTAAGGAAAACATTTCTGCTGGGGAATGTCATAATGGAAACTGTCTCTGGAATTTGGCTATGTGATGGACTACATTTCATGCTTAATCGAATACAGATGTGCAGAAAAAAAAAAGTATCGCCCCCCTAATTTGAGTTTGACATATCAAAATATATCAAAAGTTTTATAAGGCTTGAAAGATCAAGAATTTAGAATGAAATATCATTTGTTAATCAATACATAAAGGCTCATAAATATCAGGTGATTGTCAAGAGAATGGAGAGGCTTTGGTGGCCCAGTGGGAGGGAAAAAAAGATAAGAAACAAATGAAAACACAGCAAGGACTTGAACTGAGATAGAGTACTACTATATGAACGCAATGGCCATTATGTCAGGTCACGAAGCAGTGGTGAGGGCAAAACTCAGGAGACAGGGAATTACGCTGCTGTTTGTCATGGATTCACCGTAGTGTAAGAATTAAGAAGATTAGTTTTACCTTGAGGCATATGTCCCGCCATGAAAAGGAAAAAAAAAACTAAATAAATTTTACATGATTCTTCAGTGCAAGCTAAATAATAAATGATGGTTGTCAGTACAAGTTTCAGCACAGGATTAAATCCAAGGGGATTTAGAATTTCCCTCAGAGTGACTCCACACACCCCACAATATCCTCACTATATTTAGGAAATATTGTTGTAATCAGTTTCTAACTAAGAGGAGTACCTGACAAGGGCAAACACACGGGCACTGGCCAGCTTCTGTTTACAGGCCTATGTCCATCTTTATACGCTTCGCATGCGCTGCTCAAGGCAGGACGATTTAAATGATAGGACCAATCCATTGTTCCTTAATGAACACACCGCCAGTGGAAACATGCTTCATTATTAATGATGCAGGAATGCATAATCTGTAAATTGCTGCAATTAATCATGCCCTGGGGAATTACGATGCCATGTTAGTCCTGCAAAAAAATACAATAAAAAAATCTAGTTGTGCAAATCTGTTTCATATATGTTGTGCATGGTCATGTATTATTGGATCTTCAGAGCTTCATCCATTGCCTGGGTATGACTTGGCAGAACTACGCGGCTTAAGTGAATAAGTACAATCTGTCTTATTTCGATCACTGACAGCCAATTTGCCGAATTTTAGAATAAGAATTGGTCATTATTTTTCTGTGCTTAACACCAGGTGCATGATGAGAATGCACTTTCCAAGAGTAAGCAACAAGGTAGAGAATCATAGAACGGGTCAAACACAAGGCCACAATGTCGACACAGACAGACTAAGGAGGTCTATCCTGTGGCTATTTTTACTATTTCTATGCAAAGAAGACTGCTAAGACTAGATTATCATGAGTTATTTTCATTTATTCACTGAACTGGTTCACAACCGTCTGAATGATTCATCATGATCACACGATGCAGTTCTTGAGGACGATGCTGTTGACACATGACCACCCCTCGCCAAGATCTTTATGCTCACCAAGGTTCTCATTTATTTGATCAAAAATAACTCTGAACAGGAATAACATTGTAACTATTATAATATTTTAAAATAAGTTTTCTATTTGAATATATTTTAAAATGTAATTTATTTTGTGTGATGTTCAAGCTGAAGCCAGTCTTCAATCGTCATGAGCGATCCTTCATAATATCATTAGTTAGTATGCTGTATTGGCTGCTCATGATAACATTTTATTATTAGTAGCTGATGTGTGAAAAACAGTCCCGCCTGCCTTAATATTGTTGTGTGGAAAATTATAAAAAAAATCATGATTCTTTGTATGAATAGAACGTTTGAAAGAATGAGCAGCATCAATATTGCCGATCAGTGGATTTAAAGGTATTTGATGTGTCCACTTTGTATCTTAATTAATGAATCTACCGGTTGTAAGTCTTTAAAATATAAAGTACCCTTAATTACTTAAATCAATAATTCCGATATTTCTTACAACGCAAGTCACTCCAAATTGTGTAAATTGGGGATATATATCTGCTAATGTAAATGGCCATTTGGAGAATTATGTAGCATAAGGGAGGATTCCAAGCGTATAGTCCTAAAGTAAGATGCAGATCAATATAGGGTAGAATGTATTGATGGGATAATGAAGCAGCAAGTTACTTGAGCGAGGATCTCGAAACAATATCGACCTGTCTATGACTGGCGCTGATGATGATTACGCTTCTGATACGCTCCAGCTCACAATATTACATATCTACAGCAATTTACAGTCAAGGTCTCATAGAATGGCTAGTGGTCCTTCTCGTGTACTCTATGTTAGGTGATTGCAGACCGTGGAGTTTGACTGACATACTAAAATTCCTAACCTCTGGAACGACCTCATAATTGGTGTTTTTTTTTTTTTTGTTTTTTTTTTTTTTGTAATAACTCACTCAGCCATGTTTTTTCACCCACTGCTGTAACTTTGTATTGGTGCCTGCGTTGCTGGAGGAGCGCAGACGAGCAGCCCCTCTTCCCGTCAACATGATGAGGCTTTTTTAGCTGGCACTTATAGAATGGAATATAGATTCTTGTGAACATCAAACCGAGAAGCAACATGATCTATCTTTTCTGTACCACAGGGCAGAAGGAGTTTCCATTTTCTAGTAGGAGAAAGATTGTTTTAAATCTGTCAAAGTTGGAGTCAAGCTGTCACAGGTGAAATCAAGGCTTCCTTGAAAACCGAAAACAAAGGGTTACAAAATGCTCCAAGTGCAAATTATTGTCCAAAGTTCTCTAGAACAATCCCGTAATTATGGCAAAAATGTCCAGTTTTAAAAAAGCACAACTGTACTGACACTTGTCCTCTGCATGTATGTTTTCTCTGCAATCCAGGTTCAAGGTATACAGACAGACAGATAGATAAACGGTCTCTCCCACACAGAGAAAGAGGATGTGCAGATTGATGAAATTCAATACAGCTGAAGAAATCACCTAGACACAAACAAACACCTATTTTATATGGTCAACGTCAAAGCAGATTTTGTTAATGGCATTAGGCAGCTCTATGTGCTTTTGAAGGCTGGCATGACTAAAGGTCATGTCTTTCATGTCAGTCTCACAAAGAACGGTCTTCTCCCTCTGTCCCTGATTTGTGATCAAGATTAGAGGGCATCAAGAAGACAAGTCAGTTTTCCCCCTCTGACACCCAGCGGCAAATACACAACATCATGCACGTAGCTACGACGCAACCGCATGCGCACACACTACATCCTACTCCTGTCATCAACCTGTATAAGAATACGGCACCGAAAGTGAACCGACAGATTTTAAATGATAGAACACAATACATCAATGGGGCTCTGATGTTGTGACGTTTACATAGTGAGGAGCAGTTAAATGAGCTGGAATTATCAAACATTACACATACAGGAAATCATTTAATATAGCAGTCAAAATGACCTTTAGGGCATTTTGATTGCTAGTATGAGTTGGATTTCTGTGTTGTATGGGTACATTCAGCGCATATTCCGTTGGATTCGATCTGGCTCGCCTTCCTTCCTTCCTTGTAAAAAAAACTAATAATATTAGCAGGTTGTTATTTGAGTTGTTTATTATTTATGTATATGATATAATAAAGATACTAAAGAATAAGTAATCAGTTTGGATAATATCAAGTAATAAGATAATTTCTTAAAAAATGAATAAGATAATTTTAGTTGGAATGTTATGTTGTCCATTACCTTTGTGCATCAATAGCTCATCAAAAGTATTCTGGAACCTCATGAGGGTGAGCAAATGATTGTATGAATTTCAAAGTTGAATGCACACAATATAAAAAAACAATGGTTAAAACTATCTCTCTTCTCACATGAAAAGGACCTCATTACTAAAATCGAAAAAAAAAAATTTTTTGTGAAACATAATATAGGTAAAGTTTTCCTGAGGGAATACAAGTGTCAATAAAGGAAAGACATAAACCAAATAACTTCTACTGGACCTATATAGCAAAAGATGTAAAAGAAAGTATTTTAAAATAATTACATATCAGCATAACAGGACTTGTCGTGGCTGATCTAATCTAACAAATTGCCAGTATAACTTTTTAAGTAAATTTCATCTGAATAAAACCAATAATCAAAATGGAGAATATTAATAATGATTAAAACAAAATAAGCTCACTTTAAAACGACCACGTATTGTATGCAGTGGTGGCAATGATAAGCCTCCATCCTTTTTTATTATTCAAAATCTTCGGTCCCTTATTCAAAGTTTAACCCTTATATAAATTATGAATCATAGTTGCTTGCAAATGGGAAAGATAATAAGTTGCATTACCCCAAAAGCAACATCTTAGCTTTTATCTCATGGTCACCTTCTTCTGAAGTATAAGTCCAATAATGGAGTTTTCTTGAGAAATTTGTTTTCATCAATAACAGGAAGTCTTTAACAGGTGAGCATCACCACAATGATGGGTGGAATAACCTGCCAGATCTCTGCGCAGAATGAGGGAGGATGTAGCTGAGGAGAGACAAGGGAAAAACTTGGAGGGTCCTCGATCTAATCTGTGTGACAAAATCACTCTATTCATTTTTCATGCGAAGAGCGTGTGGTGGCAACGCACTTCCATCCTCACCGAGGCTGGCAACTCAACAGGAAACAAAAAATCTTAACAACAGTGAATAAGTGGGATCAGGACAGAGTGATTGACGATTACTCTCAAATGCAGTAAATGTTCAAAGGGACTAAGCTGAAAAATGTTTTGAAGAGTAAACTGGTGAAGGATGGATCATTTTTTAGAAAATATTACATAAGGCAGGAAAACTCTTTGGATCACTTTTGTGAAAGCCAGTTTATACTGTCGTATTGATTTCTGGCATAGCTTGTGTATTCAAATGAAATCATAAAATCAAGTCATAATAGAGATGTTGGGGGGTGGATTAATGTCAGTTTCAACAAAAATTAGTTAAGCGTAGCGTTACAACATGTCCTTGAACCATAAATCACTTTAATCATATATAAATGTGTCTTGAAATAAAACATTCAGCATATTAGAATGACTTGCTGAAGGATTCATGCACTGAAAAGTGCTTCATTCATTATTCATCCAATTAAAAAAAAAATATAGGGTAATGATTATCATATACGATTTGTTTAACTTGAGCCAATGAAACATAATGTTAATACTTTCGCTTCTTTATTTTTCATTGGCTCAAGTTAAAAAAAAAAATAGATGTGATAGCATAACCCTACATTTTTAATTGGATGAAGCACTTTTTTCAGTCGTAGTGAAAATTCAGGTTGGCATTACCGCAATACCATTTTTAAAATAGGAAACCGGTATGTTACAATGGGATATCTTTCACAAAGTATTAAGTAGTTATTAAAACGGGTCATTTTGAATTTACACCATTCAAATGACAGGTTTTGCTTCCAGATGCTGACCTTAAAGATGATATTGTTCAAAAAGTAATCTCATTCAAGACAATCTGTAATTGAAGTTTTTAGTTCATTTCATCACTTGAGGTCAGGTGGTTAGATTTTTTAAAATTACTAACCAATTCCATCTTTTTGCATCCTGGGAAAGACAGGTGTTTACTATTTATGGTCATGAAAGGAGGAGTTACACAGACATAGTAAGCGGACCATTCGGTTTGAAGTAATCTCATGTTACGCTGGATAATGTTTACGGTCCTTGGCGGCTATACGTTTAATACTATTTGTATGGGCTGGGTAGATGTCACTGGTTACGTTGGTGTAATATTTTCTAGTTTATTTTTATATTTTTATTTTATATTTATATTTTCTGTAATAAATCAACACCAGGCTCAATGAATTCCTGTAATCATGGGCATCGCTAGAGCCATTTAAAAAATTTGCGATTAGCCGCATAAACTGTACACAAATTCCGTGATCGCCTCAGTCCACTTTAAATTTCATAAGAAAACGGCGACAGACTTCGATCAGCTCCTCGCCATCTTTCAGCGCGTTCGTTCTTTTTCATCAGCAGACTGCGGACAAGGTGTGTGTTATTGGAAAAAAAAAAAATAGATTATTATAATATCTGCAGCTGTGCAGTTCTTTGTCATAAATTCAATTTACAAAATATAATGGGGGAGCAATAATCGGTTCCCGATCTACTGTAGCCTAAGTTTTCACTGCGTTCACCCCTCATCTCACCATAGCTGTTTCCTCCAGTGAAAATGAAGCACACATGAATGCATACTTCATAAAACGATCATGTTGCCATTTTTCAATGAAAATTTAACTTTTCAGTATAATACATATTCCAGTGCATGTGGCACATAGGTTTGCATACTTGAGCTAAGGAAAGAGGGTTGTACTAGAAATGCAAACAGTAAAATTTTGTGTTTGTACAGTAAACAGGTTGTGTGCGTGAGATCATGAAGACTTGAATTTATTGGCTTATTTAGTACTCAAATGTTTTCATCTTGTTTATACCTATCTATGCAATACAGTGGATATATAGTATATATATATATATCATATTATATTATATATATATATATATATATATATATAGCCTATAATATATCTTAGGCTATTATTATATTATTATTCCCTCACTGGGACTGAGCCCCCCCTAAATCAAAAATCCTATAAAAAAGAATCGACACTTCAGAAATGAAATCCAGTCTCAACCCAAAACCAAAAATAATAAACATGAATCATTCATCAACTCTTTACGTTGTACATATTACAAAACTCAACAAATCAAATTTCATTTATATCCAAACAAGAGAAAAAATGTTACATTTGCAATGTCATATTATGTTCACTGAATAGAAAGTTCACTGAAATCACATTGACCTTTTGTGACAAGATGCCCCAGTAGCCTGGAAATGTTGTCACATTATAGGGTAAGTTGTCACTATGAAACCTGTCATTACACAGCCCTAAAAGGCTATTCTACATGTAATTTATTTTCTATAATTTACATTAAGCCACAAGTGCTGCCAATAGAGATTAATTTGTATCGAACCTCTTAAATAGTAAATCAGACAGTGAGAAGGAGAGGAAAACTGTCAATGTGTTTTCTTTGAAGAGACTCTTTATTTGCACTCTAAGCTTGAACTCCAAACAGACAAAAGCAAGCTGAGTCTGCTTTACGAGTTAATTAACTTCAGCAAAGCATTATAGATATTTTTCACTTCCAATCACAATAGAGATGTAAACTTTGGACAGGCCATGCAGATGAAGGTCAGCAAGGTCCAAAACAATTATAACTAGATGACTGGAAGATGGAGAGAGGACAGACAGAGAAAGGAAATATGCGATGATATGAATGTTTTGTTTATACGTTAATGAGTTTTCAATGCGTTCATATGTGGGATGTTTTTCAAGACCTCAAGAGTCCTCAAAATAATGTTGTGAATGGAACATCTCCATAGAGAACATCATCTGTAAGACCACTCACATCCCCAAATTAAGAGAAGCAGGATGTGACAACAAGTTTTGAATAGTACCAGACAGCGGAAAGTGGTCCCAGGTCAGATTTCCTTCTAAATTTTACCTCATGACGTCAATCATGTGTATGGGCAGGGCTGCAGTAGGTATTTTTTGGGATTTTTTAAGTACACCAAATGTTTTGGAACATATTATATAGTGAAAAACACCATATCAATGGCATCATATTTGTCATTTATTTATTTTGTTTGTTGTTATTTGTTGTATTTTATTTTCTATTTATTTTAACCCCCACAGAATCACAGGAATCCTCATGGTCCTTGTTGGGATGGAAGGGTTAAAAGGAGTATGGGTCATACAAGAGGGGAAAACAAGCTAAGAATTTAAGAACAATTAATGAATACAAAAACTACAATGAATTAACCAAACCATGCAGGATGGGAACTTACTACTAAGAATGAGGAGAAAGAGGGATTTTAATGAATTAGCTGCAGTGTAACAAATAATTATTCCTTTATATGTAGAATACATATTTTTTTTTCTTATTAGACACATTTCTTTCTTGTAAATTCAATAGTCAAAACTATATAAACTATATTGAATTTTGCCCAAACAAACACCACAACATGTCCACCAGATTGGTTTTTTAAGAATAGCTTTATTAACATAAACATCGTTATATTTATGTTAAGAAACATAAATCTATAATAAATCTATTGATCTATTTAGTAAATTAAATTACGGGTATAATTATTATAGTTTATATTATATTATAACAGCCTCATCAGTTCTCCATACAAAGCCAGCATTTGGTCTCGTTTGATGTATAGGGACTGCTTATGTTCGTTTTCTTTCTCCTGCATCTGCTGAATAAACCTGTGCTGTTTTATATGTGGCTTCAATCATTTGATTTTGTAACAGAAATCTACCGGAAATGATATATACAGAGATTGTAGTGAATTGATTTGTATTAAAATTCCATGTTAACTTATTCTTTCTCTAAAATTAAAAAATTACCTTTATTTGGTTTTTGCTACCGCTCCAAATTCAAAGAAGAATTGAACAGTGAAAAATTCTCATTTCTGAGTGCTTGCAAAACTATGGACTATTTAGCGTGATGCAAAAAGTCTTGCATTAAATGTAGTCTAGTGTGGACAGGAGGGGAGCAGGAGAGGCAAAGGAAAAAAAAAACTTGTGTGCAAGAAGAGATTGGGAGAGTATGTCAGAACAATTAATATACCCACTAAACCAATGGTATAAATCACCTCTGCCTTCATCTCCTCCCTCTGTAGCTGACATCTGCGGGCTCATGGGCACAGCCAACTAAGTTCCTCGGATTTTCCTACAACCACAATTCCTTCCTTATCTTCCTGCTAGCAGATGTTACTGTGTGGGGGAGGCTGATTTTACATTTAGCATAAACAATGTTTTATTTCTTTTGATGGTGATTTGTATTTTTGCATTTCTGTCTTCCTCACACCTTCTCCATTCTCAGTTTATGTGGGTGTTGCGACTTGAATGACCCAAGTTGTTTGACTCGCCTCGGCATTTCTTCCCAATTGCAAGCAATTTTTTTTTTCGCCAACTCATTTGGGGTTTGTGCCTGTGAGTCACAGATGCTTTTATGTGGTTTCTTCTTCTGCCCAAATGGAGGTGGAGGCGTCGTGACCAACACCAGTAATCGGAATTAAGATCTCTCCTCATGCAAAACATGAACTTATTCTCCGGACCACAGCAAGCACCAAGCAAACAGCATATCTGATTCTGAGCTGGGCTTTTGCAACCCATGTGCCCATGGAGGAATAACCTGTCATTTGAAGGGACAGAAAAGCATCAGAGTCATGCTGCTGGAGGACGGCATAATCGTTTCACACTGACTCGGCATTGTCCAGCTCTGGAGCCCCTTTGTCACAGCGCGAAGTGTTTCTCCTTTCTCTGTGCTAAAGAGCCTGAGAGTTAGTCGTAATTCGAGATCAGGGCGTGGTCATGATCAATCACTTCTGTGTGCAGGTGCTGCTAACAGAAACACACCGTCAAATCCACTAGATTCCCTATGGGAAGTTTTAATAGGTATGTAGGTGTTCAAGCTGTCACTCCACTAGGTCTCGATGGGAATTTTTGAGATGGGTTCTGCTTTGACAGTCGATGAATGAAATTACTCATGTCCCCTGGGACATAAGAAGGGATGAAAATCACTGACGCTGACACTGTGGCCATAAGAAGACGGCTTCTGTAGATGCACATGGGGTGCTCTGCCTAAAGGCAAAGCATTGTGGAAAATCCAATAATAGTCCTTGTTGACGTCTTAGAGAAGGGACCTCATGACAGTACGCGGGGGGTAGACGCCACGGGCACGGAAAAAAGGGTCACTTCGGCATCGCTAAACTAATCAAATCAGATCAAACTGACGTCCACAATGAAAGCAAGAGAGAGAAAAGAACCTATCAGAAAGGAAAGCAGGAGAAATAGAGAGAGAAATTGGATGTTAAGAGCGGTGCGTGTGCAAAAAGGTGACAAGCTCAGTTTCTAAGCTACAAATGAATATATTGACATTCAAAGGGGTTCTTACAAAAAAAAAGCTAAGGAAGCTAACAAAAGCTAAAAAAACTAAAAAGACAAAAATTAAAATCTTAACATGTAAGCTACGAGCATGAAAAGAGAATAAAAAGAATAGTCAAAGAAAAAAATAAGTAAATAGAAATAAAATCAACAACTGGGCCAAATATATGTATTAATCAGTATTTTTTACCTGAATAATAAAAAAACTTAAATATCCTTAAAAAACAAACAAACCAAACAAAAAATCTTAACATCAGGGTAAATGATTAGCTAAAGCTATTGATGAGGGTCCATGCGACATTTTTATATCAAGTATTAATAGGAAGCCGGTAAAATAAATAAATTATAATAAGACGTGCAGCATCAAACAATATAATCAGAATCAATTAACCGTCTCAAAGATGAATACGTTATAGTCAATTTTGACTTCTCAAACGTAATTT